>NW_016690222.1:1441666-1445174 GCF_001604755.1 Lepidothrix coronata | reverse complement strand
AAAAGAAAATTAAACAAGGTATAAAAAAGTCATCAGTAACAGCTCTCTAGTTGCAATGGAACAAAGGCTCTAACTATGGTCCTCTTATATCTAGGTACCAGATGGGAAAATGCTAAATAAAGCTATAAAAACCCAAAAAACAAAACACAAATCAACTCCTCACCCTGCCAAAAAAAAGAAAAAAACAACAAAATTAAAAAAAATCTCTTTACATGATTCCTCTTGATCCAAAAATCCAGACCTTTATAAAAGACTATTGCATAATCAATGCAAAATGCAGGGGGTTTTGTGATTTAGGGGTTTTTTTTCCCCACTAATGTAAAAACTCCTTCACACAACCCAGATTTTAAAACACTCAGTTTTCTTGTGTGTGTAGGACAATGAACTCTAATGCCTGCTAGTCCTAACATCATCTTACTGTCTCAAATTTCATAAGAAATGGACACAAGTCTGCACTGGATAGCAGCTTTTGTCTCTGGTAGGGGAAGTAGGGGAAAATGGGAGATACCAGCCTGTTTCAAAGATGCACAGGGATAAGCAAAATTCTAGGCAAAATATTCATAGATTCATCTCTGCCAGTTTACATTCTCTCCTCACCCTCCAAAGAACCCTTATAGAAATTCATCAACTTGTTAAAACTGAGAGATAGAAAGGCCTCACTCATCTACTTGACCAAAACAGCTCCAGTCTATTGTCATGTTGACTCCCACTTACTTGCTACACCTAGTTTGAATTTCAGATGCTTTCCATCTTTATCACTGTAAAGCCAAATTCAACCTCGCTAAAAATTAAAATGCTCGGCTGTAACTCAGACACTCAGAATACTGATTATTTTACTGGTTTTATATGTGATACACAGTACCAAAGAGACACAGTAAATAAAGTCATTTAAAATCACTTAAAATATTACAATTTGAAAATAAACTCTATTTTTATAGTTAACATGTCTCTCCTATAAAAAATTTGCTTTTACATGAAAAGATTTAAAAGGGAGGTTGTTAAAGAGGTCATGCTATATAACAATAATGAGTAGAACTACACATAGCTACAGCATCTAATGAATTTATAAGCAAGCACATACAGACCTGACTCTGACGCACTGGCAAGTCACATACAGCTCTCTTAGTTGGGTTAAAGAAAGAACGACCAAGCAGCTTTTTCCAAGGGGACATCAGACAATACTGATACACAGAATTTGATTTTTTTTTCCAAGAAACATATCCAGTCTAAGACACTTTCTAAAGAAATTTATCAAAACATTTTCTTTTAAAGTATAGAAGTATTTAAAATAATTTTTGTCATCAGTTACAATGACATCTAAACAGACTAATTCCCTGAGACCAAAACCAAGTGTTGCAAAAGGTTACCACATTTCTATATTTATTGCTACTACTTGATTGGGGACAGAACTTTGAAATATCACAGGAGATTGAAGTCATATTTTAAATCCATATCTGTCTAGCAGCCTATCTTAGTGAAAGAATCTCATGCAAGAGAATAATGATTTTTGAACAGATGTATTTGAAATAATGAGGACAAAAACAGTCTAATCTGAGCTCTTAAGAGGTCATCAGTGCTTTGAATTTGCATGCTTAGGTGTAGAACTTACGCACCCCAAGACCATATAAACTTTGCAACTGCAGTGAGTTTCACAGTGCATGGTACAAACAGTAAATTCTAGTGTACACATTCTGATACAGCACATCTAAATCCATTTCCATCTTGCATTAATTGCAACAGACTTGTGGCACAGTTAAATGCAAGCATAAATGCCATTCTTCACAATATTTAACTGCAAAGGAGATTTAAGTGATGTTCCCCACCATGTAATAAACTGAACAGAGAGAGTCTGATGCACAACTTTCTGCAACTTAAAGTACCAGAAATTGAGCAGTTAATAAGACAGCAAAATTTTCAGCACTATGATGCATATTATATTTTTCTATGGAGAGCTTTCTTTTGGTTTTGCAAACAAAATATTTTTGTTCTTGTGTCGTGGGTTGAGGTGGCTGGGTTTTTTGCAAGTGGGGGGAGGCTCCATAGGGTGGCTTCAGTTAGAAGCTGCTAGAAGTTTTCCCCCCCCCCGGTGAAGCCAATGATAGCTGGCTACAGGAGGGACTTCCTGCTGCTGGCCAAGTGAGAGCCAATAATCATGCCTCTGTGATAACATATTTAAGGACAAGCTTATTGTGCAGAAGAATTTTCAAGCCAGGAGAGAGCCGACTGAAGCTCCTGGACGACCCCGCCACCTCCCCCGCCTCAGGGGGCAGGTAGCGGCAGCCCAGCCTGGGCCTCTTGGCACCTAGTCTGGACCTGCAAAGGGGTGGCTGGGGCTGAGGCGTGCAGCCCTGCAGAGAGCGGCCCCACAGCCCCCCGGGCGGGGTGGGCTGCCGCGGTGCAGCTGAGTCCATGCTGGAGCAGATGGATGCATGGAAGAAGGCTGTTACCCCCGTGGAAGGCCCAGGATGGAGTGGAGTCCTTCAAGAGATTTGTGGCCTTTGAAGAAGAAAATTCATGCTGAGCAGATTATTCCCAGGTAGGACTCATGGTCCTGTGGGGGATCCACTTCGGTACAGCTCACCCTATGAAGGACTGCATCCTATGAAGGACCATTGGAGTGCAGAGACCCCCCCTGCACCCCATGGAGAAGTGACCCTCGAGACAGTAGATATGGAAGAACTACTGCCTGAGGGGTGGACCCACACTGGAGAGGTCCATCAAGGACTGTTACCTGTGAGAGGGTCCCCACAGAGCAGGGGAAGGACTCAGAGCTGTGGCCCCCCCGTAATCTGTGGTGAGGACCATAGTGAAGCAGGCTGTCCCCCTGCAGCCCATGGAAGAGTGACCTATGGGACAGCAGATTTGGAAGACCTGTTGCCTGAGGGGTGGACTTGTCCCCCTGTACTGCTGTGGGGGGAGGAGGGAGACTGCCCTGGGATCCAATGACCTCACCTCTAGGCCCCCCGGCTCCTGGAGGGGCAATTTTCAAACCATAACATCTTCCACCCTTTCGCTACTGCGAAAAATCAGATATCACAACAATTTCAATACTCTGCAATTAACATATAACATAAAATGAAATACGAATCCTTCTACTATATATTAACACAACATTATCACAAACTTAACTCTATATTAAGCACTTACATTACAGCTAAAGCTATCATCATCATCATGGCTTGGCTTTGCGAATGAAGATTTTAAAAAGGCTCTATCCATATTTGTTACGAGCACGCTGGTGGCTAATAAGGCCAATACAAGATAGACATGTCTGATTGCAAAAGGCACAGCAGAAAGACTCCTTAGGTGGAATATTCTGCAAGGCACGATTCTTTCTGTGTTGTCTTTTCTCCTCGAGAGTGATCCTGCCTACGTTCTCAAAGGAAACAGCAACGTTATAGATGGTGTGTCTCCAGATCTCCTGGTTGGAGGCCAGAGTAGACCGGTTATGATGATCAATATGGCCAAGGCTGAGACGTTGTTTCAAGGAGTCCTTGTATCTTTTCTT
>NW_016690222.1:1244225-1440911 GCF_001604755.1 Lepidothrix coronata | reverse complement strand
CAATATCGAATGTAGGTACAGTCCTGATCATCAAGGTCTGTAGTGGCCCTTTGGAGCATCATGCTGAAAAAGATTATGAATAAAATTGGTGCAAGAACGCAGCCTTGTTTCACACCACTGGTTATTAGAAAGGGCTCAGAAAGTGCATTGCCATATCTGACTTGGCCACGCTGATCCTCGTGAAGTGAGATGATCATTTTAAGGAACTTGGGGGGACATCCTAAACATTCCAAAGTCTGCCACAGACCTTTTCTGCTCACAGTATCGAAAGCCTTGGTGAGATCAACAAAGGTTACATAGAGACCTTTGTTCTGTTCCCTACACTTCTCTTGCAGTTGTCTGAGAACAAACACCATGTCTGTGGTGCTCCTGTTGGCTCTGAAACCACATTGGCTTTCAGGTAGAATTCCTTCTGCTATAACGGGTATTAATCTGTTCAAAAGTATTCTTGCCAGGATTTTGCCAGCAATGGAGAGCAGAGTGATACCACGGTAATTTGAACAGTCTGATTTAACTCCTTTCTTCTTATACAAAGTGATGATGACTGCATCACGAAGGTCTGATGGTAGTTCGCCTAGTTCCCAACAGCGCAGCACAAACTCGTGAAATTTAGCATGGAGTGCAAGGCCCTCATGTTTCCAGATTTCAGGTGGAATTCCATCAACCCCAGCTGCCTTGCCAATTTTCACCTGCTGTATGGCCTTAAGGGTTTCTCCCAAAGTGGGGGCAATATCCAATTCATTCTTCACTGGTTGTCGTGAGATGGACTGAATTGCTGAGTCTTGGACTACACGGCTAGTAGTGAAAAGAATCTGAAAGTGTTCAGACCAAGGATTGAGAATGGAGGTTTTATCTGTCAGAAGCGTTTGACCGTCTGTGCTGAGTAGAGGGCTTTGGACCTGGTATGTAGGACCTTATGCTGTTTTCAAGGCCTCATAGAATCCTCTGTGATCACCCGTATCTGCACAAAATTGAGTTTTTTCAGCTAGATTGATCCAGCACTTGTTCTGGATGTCACGGAGTTTCTGTTGGAGCTTGCTGCATGCAAGACGAAAGGCTGCTTTTCTTATGTGACAGGAAGGCAGTGCAAGGTGTGCTTGATAAGCAGTCATCTTCTTCCTCAACAATTCCTGGATCAGCTAAAGCTCTACCCTCTCAACAATGGTACAGTCTGTTACGTCTAAAACTTCTCTTCATTATCTCAACAAGTCTCATGATTCTACCCACAGTCAATCCAAACATCCAAGTCACGGCGCCAAAAATGTGGTAGTTTGAGCCACCACAAAAATCCAAAATCCAATTTCTAGGTTTCCCCCACCCCTTCCCACAACTTTATCTCAACACTGAAGAGAAACTTTCAGGTAGACAACCTCTATAGGGGAAAGGGGAATTATATACATTTATTACTATACAAAATAAATACTGTACAAGCTAAAAAAACCTATATATACAATATTACACACTTCTATCAGTCCCTCTAAGCCTCTCCCTCAATTCAGTCCAGGAAAAGCCCTTCAGGCTGATAGGTAAGCAGTCTTTCTCTCGTGGGAGTGTTCAGGGAATCTGACTCACTCTCCCCCACCAACCTCCAGCTGTTTACTGAAGTCTCTTCTTCCTTATGAAGTCCAAGAAAATAGTTTGAGTCCACGCTCCCTTGGTTCCATGTCAGTCTGTGCTGTGTCATTCTCTCTCTCATACCTCGGTTCTGTAGCTGCTGTAGTTCAGTTCAGCTTATCACATGTACACGTCCTGGAATTTTCATTCCTCCTCCGAGTTTTCGGCTGTCCTCCATTTAAATCACTGCAAGGGCATCCTCTGGGCCTCTCTGGTCCGTCTCCAGTTTCACTTGGGGATATCTCCCTGGCGCTGGGCTGCGTTCAGCCCGTCCACTTTGGTTCGGTTCCAATGCTGAGCCTTCCCTCCACTCTCACTGTGAGAGGGAAAAAGCCCCCTCTGCAGTCTAGCTGCGAAGGGGGGTGGGGGGGGAAGAGGGCTTGGTTGCAAGGGCTGCCTCTCTCTTTACCCCTCTTACCAGCTGTTTGTGAGTCCTTTCTCTCACAAACACACACTCACTCCAATGCTGCCTCCAACCCTGGCTTGGCCAGAGCTGTGGGGCGCAGGGCCCCCATTACCCAGAGGGGAAAAAAGTGGACCCTGCCACCCCTGGGCCTTCTCACATCCACACACCCACACAGCAGCAGACACAGCAGCAACCAGACCAACAATTTCTGGTGGTTGCATATATGATTTTTCACAGGAGCGAACAAAACGAGCAGTGATTGGTTCTCCAAGGGAGACTGCCCTGGGATCCAATGACCTCACCTCTAGGCCCCCTGGCTCCCTGGGGGGGGCAATTTTCAAACCATAACAACATGGAAGGAAAGAGGGGTGGGTGGAAAGCATATTTAAGACTTTTATTTCTCACTCTTCAGATCTTATCCTGTTAGTAATAAATTTAGTATTAACCCCACGTTGAGTTTATTTTACCTATGTGACCTCTACCAGCTCAGAGCAACTTTAGTGGGTGCCTAGAATCCAGCCAAAGTCAACCAACAACATCTTGTTTATTTTTATCTGGCAGCAAATAATAGTCAGAAACCTGGCTTTATAGCCCTGTACTTCTGGTGCAATGGAACAGGGATGGAAAACAATATAAGGCAAAAATACTCTGGAAGTTAGATACATACTGCAGTTGCAGCAAGAGTCGCAGAAGTTCAATTTCAATTATCACTAGAGATCATCGTCCTCACTTACCAGATTTCGGCTGATAATGTGCAATATTGAGGTAGTAAAAAATCTGGTATATGAATGCAACAACTATGCAAACCATCTGCTGCTTGAAAAGTCAGCTAAGAGAATGACTATGGACATATGGGAATACCAGCAGCAAATCAACCCTTTAAAAGTAAGTCAAGCTCTGGTCAAATCAAGGTCTGAAAGCAAAGTAAGGATGGTGAAGGGCCCACAAAACAACAACTGCTGCTGGTTTTGGGTCTTCTCAGGGTCCCCGCGGACCTGCCACCACCTTTAGAGTCAGTCTACCTTTTGGGATATCGTTTGCTCTAGTTCAGAATAACTTAAATACTGCCCAGCAGAGGGAAAAATGCAGGCACCAGGAACAATCACAAAGGTGCTTTATAATGTGAAGAGTGAAACTAATTTAAAGCACCAAGAATGGATCCAAAGAGGGATTTTGATTCAAATTTTTAAAGTTCAGGTTCTGTTCCCAAAGTGAACAGAGAGCTGGATCAACTCCTTTTACTAAAATTTGTTTTTGACTTTATCTGGCAGAACATCCATTACTTCCTCTTTTCACAGAAAGTGATGGAGTGGAGTCTAACAAGGATGCTACTCAGGCTGATATTTTGCCTCCAGGTTGCAAAAGTAGGTTGATGTAACAGCAGCACAAAGCTATAGGATCTCTGGCTGGAGTGGTGTTGCCGTTCAATTCCAATAATAAACAGAAGAAATACAAAAGAGTTTGCCCCAAAGTGGGACTTAAAGCTTCCTAGACACTAACCCAATTTTCACCTGTAGAAATGGAAACAAGTGTTGAACAAGATACTTCCCTGAGACCATTCCACTGAGCTTACATCTAGAAACATTTATTTTATTTCACTTACAAGGGACAGAAATTTCTAATAGCTTTTCCTTTTTTTTTTTTTTAGCAGACTTTTTGCCTAGCCCCAATCTGGTAGGAAACAGCTTACACTAACAGAACCATGCACACCAAAAATCTCACAAACAAGCCACCAAAAACCCACATCCAACACCTCCAAATGCCACAGTCTTAAAATTAAAGTACTCTGCAGAACTTTCATCTCCAAAGCATCCCACAGAAATATGTTCACTTGACATTTGCAGAGGAAGCCATCTTCTTTCAACAATTTCATATTTATCACCTTTTCATCTGGAGTTCTAATGCTTTACTACTGGAAAAAAAAAACCAAAACCAAAAACAAAAGCTGTGTTTGTGGAAACCATAAGTGCCACTTCTAATTTGCCTTTTTTGTGCCTTCACTTTCCCTTTTTCCCTTGTTGGAGGAAAATATTCTGTTAGTAATGAATCAGATACAAAACATCTAGTAGGAACTTCAGAGTTCACACCTTAACTGTAACATGAAGAGATGCCCAGTTAGAAGCTTCTGCTTCCTGGCAAACCAGTGCTTTTGCCCTCGATCAGAACTATTCTGAGGAGCAGCAACTGAAGAAATTTCTTCTCTAGCTGAATTTCCTGTTCTCCAAGGCCATCTAAACCATGGTAAATAAGGAGAAGCACAGAATTGCAGTGTGGTTGAGGTTGGAAGGGACCTCTGGAAACTATCTGGTCCAACCTCCCTGCTCAAGCAAGGTCAACCAGAGCAGGCTGCCCAGAACCAGACAACTTTTAAACACCTCCAAGGATGGATACTCCACAACCTCTCTAAGGCATCAGGCTTAGTCACCCTGATAGTAAAAAAAGGGTGTTTCCTGATGTTCAGAGACAGCCTCCTGTGTTTCAGTTTGTGCCCATTACCTCCTGCCCTGTCACTAGACATCACTGAAAAGAGCCTGGCTCCATCTTCTTTGCGCCTTCTTTGACAAACATTACCAGATGTTTCTCATAGGAGAGCTGTTCCCACCCCTTAATCTTCTTCATGCCCTACATTATGCAAAACCATCTTTTTGTTCTTTTCGATGTTTGAAGTTAGGGGGGAAAAAGCATAATTAAATAAGCTGTAATGACTATTTGTTCTGCCCAATTTGCAGATGACACCAACTTGCTCTCTACAACTACCTGAAAGGAGGTTGTAGCAAGGTAGGTATCAGTCCCTTCTCCCAGGTGACAAGCAACAGGACAAGGGGAAATGGCCTCATATTGTTCCATAGGAGATTTAGATTAGATATTAGGGAAAAACTTCACCAAAATGGTTGTCAAGCATTGGAGCAGGCTGCCCAGGAAAGTGGTTGAATTACCATCCCTGGAGGTATTTAAAAGAGAAGTAGATGTGGCACTTTGGGACACAGTTTAGTGGTGGACTTAGCAGTGTTAGGTTCATGGCTGGACTCTATGATCTTATAGGTATAATGTCCAACCTAAATTATTCTGTGTGTCTATCTCCAGTTCCTGCTGGAAATACCAGCTAGGGAGAACCTGTTTTCAATAAGATTCTGGTTAAGTCAGTAAAAACAAACGAACAAACAAACCCAAAAAAATCCCAGAACATAAAAAACCTTCAAGATTATTCTACATCATCTTATTCTGGTTTTCACCACCCAGTCTGTGGAGGCCAGATGTATGTAAGTCTAACTGAAAGCATCCGCTGCAGACAGCTTCTGTTCTGTCCAAGAGGAACTTTCCTCTTCTCAGTGTTTCTTTACAGAATGAGTGAAAAAGGTTATAGCAAGTATTCAAAAACCTATCTTGCCTTTCACGTAGGCTAAAGAACTTTGCTATACTACTTTGTATCCATCTGTACCACATTTGCTGCTTGTCTGAAAAGAAGCTTTATTACTGAAACAGGAATTTGTTCACGGAGATTGTTTCCACTTCTCTTTCCTCCTGTTATTTTAACTCTCCTCCAAATATTTTCTTTTGTATATGCAAGGTAAATGATGTGAAATAAGAAGATCAACCTGAAGGCAGGAAGGGATGTCCCTCTGAGACACATGAATTTATGACAATCCAAATTTTAAATTTGAATTACATTAATTGCCAGGAAAGCTGTGCTGACTCTACGTCAAGGTATATAAGAATGGGACCAATCTGTCATATCTTAAGTTCTTGGTTTTTTTCAGTTTTCATCCTCTTGGATTCCCTTTAGCCCTTTCCTTTTATCATGAGATTTCTGGTAATCTCCTTTTAATTACTCTACTTGAGTTTCACAGGCATGCAGGCCCTGTTTCAAGTGGCATAGGATCAGCAGCTCTGCACTGATCTGTATCCACGTAAAATATTCCTGTATCGAGAACCCCCAAGACCTTGATGCTTATGGCTGGCTCAGAATCGAGTCAGATTAGGAACCACAAACCTCCATGCTTCATTTAAATTTTTCTAAAGATTATTCTTAGAAACTCAAATATCAGTTGAAGGGTTTTGGCAGACTGCGATCTTCTGGAAGTTACTCTGAAGGAGGGACTGGCCAAACGATCAGAAGGTTTGGAAACCTATTTTGAATACTGAGATATTGTTTGGCACTGTGGGTACCAGTCAGGTCACAGCCTCTTATTTCCTTAATTTGTAAAGAGCTTGTTTTCATGTCTCCCTGGCCTCTTGCAATATGAAAATTTGCACTACATAGATTATGGGAGCTTCTCAAAGGTGCCAATAGAAAAATCTTTTGGTTTAATTAATTATACCCCTAATCACTGGTATTTTAATAGCACTCTAAAGAGGGTGGATTATTTTAAATACCCACTCAATTTTAATTACAGTACTTTTAACAAGATTATTTTTTGACAAAGATGGGTATCATTATCTCTGAGACAGCACTAACAAGTTGTTACCACCAGGTCTTTTCCTTCCAACAAACAAAAGCCATCCTTATTCAGATTAACATATTTGCTTGGTGATTTTCCTTATTGCTTCTATCAGTCAACAGTACTAGAAATAATGTACTCAGTCTTTGCCCCAAGGAAACACTTTTCAAGATAACATGATCAGTATAACTCACAGATTAAAGACTTAAATTTTTCCACACAGAAATTCATGCAGGTGTCCATTGTGCAGCTTTGTGCCTCCTAAAGGACATATTCACGTTAAGTTAAGATACCTAAGTGAGAAACTAGTTTGGTGGCAGTAGATTTTGAACAGAAGTGATTCAGGTCACCTTCAGGAGGCTAAGTGGGGACTTGAGATCCTGGATTGACACAGTTCAACATGAACACCAGTAGGTATTTAAAGAATCTGCCCACAGGTTTAGAAACTAAACTTTCTCCCCACACTTCTCAGAGCAGGAAGGAACTTCTGTTGAGCTCAAAATCTTGTTCATGGATAATGAGGAAGCATATCCTACGTTTAAAGCCAAGAATTTGTTTTTAATGTAACTGAAATTTTAAATGTGATCACTCTCAGGCCAGAACTTGCTGTTACAAAAAAGGAAAAGATAATAATACCATTAGAATACAGGAAAAGCCTCAATAATAGTTGTAGCACTAAATGTTTTACACAGAGTACTTCGTATGTACCCTTTTCTTGGTGTTATCCTAACCCTACACTGCTCCTGTGAGTCTTAAAGTTGGTGGTTTAACCCTGGGCTTGCAGGAAGTGGAGAAAAAGGTGTTGTAACAACCTTTGAGCATCTGAGAGAATATAATCTGAGAGAATATAGGCCTTTTCTTTGTCACTCTAAGATCCATTTGGAGCACTTTTTATACACTTGCTAACACAGTTTTACTCCTTTATTCCTCCTTCATCAGTCAGCAGCTTGACATCATCTCTAAGTTTACTATACATGGTGTATTTTACATATGTTAGATACTACTTCTTTATTCTTTATTTTTACCTCTGAAGCCAGTTTTGTCTAGCTCCAGCTCTGTGTTCTTTTAACCAATGATTGGCAAGTTGTTAATATTTGTTGGGTCTTCTTAGCCAAGCCACATCACTTATTACCCATGTCTTGCTGTCAGTACTCCTTCCTCTATGTCATCTCCTGCATCTCCAATTGTCAAGGCCTCTTCTTTACACTGCAACATTACATCAGCTATAAATTTCTAATTCTACACAGAATAACTGCCTATTGTTAGTCCTATTCCTATAAAAGTTTGTATCTTATAACAAAAGTCTTAAAAAAATTAGATATAGACAACTGATCAGTTAAGGAAATCACTGTAACAGCTAACCAAATAAAACAATGCTGCATGCAAGTAAAGAAAGTCCAGCAAGCCTGACAAATGTCAATCCTGAAGCCCTAAAGTTCAGTACAGAGCTTATGGCCTGATATATTATAGCATTACACGGCTACAAAACACAAAAATTTTAAAAAGTGCCTCCCAATGTGCCACAAGACTTTTTATTAATTTAAAAGGCAATTTCTTTAATACAAATATGTAGAGGTAATGAATCTGACATGTTGTTCTTGGACACAAAGCTCCCAGCAATTCTCTAGCCATGCTAGAGCATGTACCATTCAAGGGTGGAAGGCAAAGATGTATCTTGTATCCATGGTCATGCAACTATTCCCAGCAACGCCAGTAGCCTCACAGGTAAGAGACCCCTTTATATACAAAACTAATTCTCACAGTTCTCAAAACTCACAACTCTCAGTGATTCAACTCTACACACTGCCAAAAAAAGGCTCCATAGACAAAAGCTTGGTTATTTCCCAGCTTTTACACTTGAAACATGAATAATTTCACCATCCAAACTGTACCCGGACTCCAGAACTCTTTATTCTCAGCAGCTGTCACAAAGTCACAGTAATGGCTGCACTCCCATCCTAAAGATATGCTCTTGCTAAATTAACATGTTAATTGAAATCAAAAGGCAACCTCTGAGCTGACTCAGCTGCAGCAGAGAAAGACAAGGACAAACATCTGGGCAGAAGTTCTCTTCCTACCAAAATCAGGTAGGCAGGATCCACAAGACTGAATTCACAGGCTCTTGATGCAGTCAAAAATGAACTGGTACTGCCATATCATATGAACAGCACATGTGGATATCTGAAAAACCTGATGGAGCTGGTAATTTAACTGATGTTATACAAATGAAAAGATTAATATCACAGCAGCCTTCTTATCTAAGGAGGCTTCAAATATTAATGCCTTTTTCAAAAGTGATTTGATTGGTACAATTTGTGTAAATGAAAGAAGAAATGAGTTAATCAAAATATTCACTTTTGGAAAAAAAAAAAGTTTTCCAGTGGTTCAGATACTGAATCCCAGCAAATATTTCCTCCCTTAGGCAATCTTTTTACACAAAGACAAGCCTACCACAAAGCAAGCCCTGTTAAACACTCAGAGGAGAGACTATGGATTAGGAGATATGCTGCAATTCTGATAAGCATGGATTTCTTATCTACAGAAGCCATATGACAAATCACCTTACAACAAAACCTCATTATGCCTTATTCATTTTCTTCCAGCCCAGTATCATACAGTGCTCTTTGACTGATATGCTAAAGATACAGGAGGGAAGTGGGGTGTGGTTGCAACTTCAGGATCACATTCATTTGACACACTCAGAGGGATTCTGAAACCAGACTTTTTTGTGTCCATGCAGAATTTTACCAAGGTCCCTAGAGGTCACACATGCACAAACACTGATTTTGTCCACTGTGCCTCTAGCCCTCCTGAGGCTTTGCACTAGTAAGACAAATGGCAAATTCACTACAGATAAATGTTGCGCATTTTATGATTAAACACAAGCTTCCTCAGACTTGGCTTCGTTTATTTCCTCTGCAATGAAATATGTGCCGGTTTATATTTTTTCATTACTACATAAATACCAGCAGTTTTTAAAATGCCAAAGGAATTATCAAAGCAGAATCTTTCATTCTAACATGAATATGGGCTTTGGTGACTATTTTTTTCTGCTGCCATATATTTATTTAATAGTATTATTTAAGTATGTTTAAAGAATTCGAATAATTCCCAGTTATCCTTCCCATTAGGAATTCAATTAAATCTAACCCCAAATCTGTAGACATTAATAGGAAGAGTGAAAGTTTGCTCTTCTAGCGAGTTATTGTTATTAAGATTTAAATAATCTTAATTATCTATAGCCCCTAATTATACAGTTTTCAGTATTAGCATAGCTAACAAGAAACACCTTGTGGTATGCTCATGACTATAAATACTTGGGGCAGATGTTTTTTGATAGTTGGGGTTTTTTTGTTTTGTGTTGTTTGGGGTGGGTGGGGGATCAGCAGGGAAGGGGTTGTGATTTGTTTCTTTTTAAAATAAAAAATGTAGCATACAGTCCATACCATAGAGACCTCATGTATGATATGATCTCTATCAAGGCTCCTCCTTAAGTGCCTGAGACTGCACAACAAGAACTGGCTTTTTCGTTCAACACCTCACCTCAATCCCTGCTGTTACAAAGACTGTTACAGCAGTCCAGTGACATTAGCTATGTTCAACTTTTTCGGTTAAGGTTTCCTCTGTGGAATAGGGCTCTGCTGTGCTAATGGAGAAGTACTTCATCAATATTTAGAGTTAACCCTCCATCATTTTACAAGGCTGCATTTACCCAGGCGGCCTCCCTCTTTGGTGTTCACAGTGACCTCTGCCCACCTGCTCTGTTGCCATCCAGCCTTGCCAGATACGCACATATTCAGCTCTCACTTCAGCCAACAAAGAAAAGAGCCAGATTTATCCTCTGCTGATATAAATAACAGATTATACTGTCCCTGATGCAAAAGAAAGGCTCACTAGTGAAATTGCTAATCCATGTTCATAAAAGCTTAGAAAGAAAATGTGTTTCTGATTTAAACATCCCAAACCATGCAGAGCACCTAACCCAATTCAAAAAACTCTAAGAATTTGGCTGTAGCACATTACATGACGAAGAATCAAGGGTCTGTGCTCTGAGGCATGTAAAACAGAGGGAACAGACCAACAGGTCAAAGTTATTCTTTCAGTTTTCAAGATCAGCTTAATGCCTGAATGACTGTGTCTTTGAGGTCTTAGTATCTTATGTTATCACAAGCAGGAAAGAGTGAGTATAATAGCTTATGACTTCGGACTTTCAGATGAATCGCTACAACATCTTCCTTTTCGGTTTTCGCCAGCTATGTCTCAAATAAAACACAAGAACGAGGAGATGCCTGATCTTACCCAAAGCAGGGGCTTTGTGCTTCATTTTCACTTCTCTAGCTTCACTACACTGCACTTTCTTCTCTGCTCTACCTACACCTGTTCACCAGACAAGGAAAGGGCCTGTACCTATGTGGGACTTGTACTATCAACTCATGTTCTGCTGCACCTATCACCATTTCACCAGGTACACAGTAAAGATACACAGCAGCTCAGATATGAAACTATTTATTAGGAATTTCAACAAAAATTTTCAGCCTATTTAAGACTAACATAATCTGACTTTATAATTTGTTTGTGTTATATAAATACCTATGAAATTTTACATTTTATTAAAATTGCCTCTTTTTCTGGTATGTCATTTTTCTGGGGACTAATAACAAGAAATAACCATGGTGACAAAATAATAAAAGATTCTTTTTGAATATATTTAAATAATTTTTAGTAACTTCTTGACAGTTACTATAGGCAAAACACATGTATTTTTCATAAAATAAAAGTTATATTATTGTCACTGTAAGCAACAGAGATAAATTATAGGTAATTTTCACTTCTTAACTCCCGTTTCTATGGTAATATGAGCAGCTGCCATTACTTCAGAGCTTGTTACCATGGTTATTTCAGGTAATTCCAGAGTTTTAATACCCTTAAACCTGAAGTGATACTTTTTCCTCCTATTTTGCCGTTGAACAAAATCATAGTTCAACTTCAGTGGGAACACTACTCTTCCAGTTAAAATAAAAACAGCATATAGCACATATGTACAAGGAAACAAGTCAAAATGAATTACTTACCACAAACCCCTAGCTGACTGTCTTCTCCTAAAAGTGCAGCATCCCTTTCCCACACATATTTCTATGGAAAAAGGAAGGCATTTCCTCCAGGATGTAAATCCTCTAACTGCCCTCAGCTGTGCAGGTTACTCTCCTTGGCCAACCGGATCCCTGGTGAAGCTGCAGAAGTAGGATATAGTGGGCTAGCAATCTGCTTCTCCAAATACCACCTTGGTGAGCAGACTGATGAGGTGTCAGCTGCCTCCCATCACTGTAACAGTGAGGGTCATTGGGGAGTCTGGGTTCACTCACCAACAAGTCATCCAGTACTTATGCTTAATTCAAGTGCACTGGAGAGTAAATGGGCTTAATAGAGACTTTTTGTGGTCGCTGGGCAGCCTTCACCACTCTATCAACACAAACATGGTTTTGAAGATGGCCAAGATAATTCTTCTTGGACCTTTGTTCCAGGAAAGAGAGCAGAACATTTTATGTACCAGCAGCTGGTGGGCAATAAATATTATTTAAGGTAATTAATAAGGTAAATTATCTAAGGTAAAACTGATTCTTCATCCTGAACAATTTTCACGTGCTAGCTGTGTGATCACTGCCCACCTTTCAAACAGACCTTCTTGCTGCAAATGCTGCTCTTGACCTCAGTCCATGCAGACTGCTCCCACACAGAGAAGTTTTCTTAGCTTTTTGTAGAGGGAACAATTTACATAATCTACCCCTTTTCCTTCACAGTGGGAGTTATTTGATAGAACAAACTGTTACTTGCACTGAAAAGGAGCTTTTGCCTATAGTAACTTGCTATAGCTGGGATATGAGGTCAGGCCACTGGACAGACTCCAGTCTGAGAGACCATATGATAGTGCTAAGTTGGTTCCAGTGTTGTCAGGATTTTGACCTTATCATTAGCATCTTTTTGAAAGCACAAACAAGCGAACATCACTTTTTTGTTTGTTTGCTTTAAGAAAAATAGAATTTTAAGCCACATAATTTTAGAGAAAAGATAGTAACTGTGAAGTAAATGGACCGTAATGATTTATCCAGTACACATCAGCTCTACTTTTTCCATAATACATTCCTGAAAATTGTGATATTTGTAACAATTTGTTTCCTTTGAACCTGATAATACTAAGTATTTTCTAATCATGAAAGCAAATCTCAAGATCGCAAGATGTTTTATGTTTTCAATTAATTTTCTATTTTAAAGTCCCTAAAAACCCCTCATACTTCAGTTTGTTGTATGGCTGTGATTTTTTCACCTCATACTAATTAACAAGTTTTGTTGTAGTAAGCTGCAGTACTCTGTTCATATGTTTGTTAAAGAAAAAGGTGTTGTCAGTCCTTTTGCACAAGACTCAAAAGTCAGCTTCGGTTGTACAGGTATGGATTTTATCCAAATAGTTAACACTTGTCCTCTAAGTTAACCATTAATAACATCAGGGCAGTGTAGTCTCTCAGAACAAGGCAGAGTATGAGACCTCAGAAATCTATTTTCCTTCCAGTGAGTGATTAGTGAACCTAATATTACTGTTCCATATGAACTGCACCAATCAGTTCTGACTATGTCTACATACATTATCAAATACTTTGGTTATAATAAGGATGGATCCATAAATCAAAGCCATCAGTACTAATGCCCCCCATAAAAAGTCTTTACCTCATGCTAGCCTTAGTCTGGTCCCCTGAACAGAACATCCCCACCATGCATCTGATTTAATACATATGCTCAATATGCATCTGATTTGGATTTCCTCAACAGGGGTTATAGTGCCACATACCACCATGGCATGTACGTTGTTGCTTTAAACCAAAACAGTAATCTGAATCCAGCCTTTCTATTCCCTTGGATATGAAAATAATTTAAAACTGAAAGCAAGCAGTTGATTGGTTTAAGCTATAGACAGTTGTTAGAGGTATGGAACAGTAAGTCAGGAAACCAGACGGGGGTTCTTTTCAGTTGCTTCACAGTGAGTATGAAATGGCTGAAATTCTTCTGCTTCTACTTGGGACTTCAAATTCCTTTATGAACACATATTATGCGTACATGTTACACATTTTCTAAGCTGATACATTGATGTCACCTAAGGTGTCGACATCTGTAGAGAACAGTCCTGCAAATGGCCTCGCAAGCTGTTCCACAAAATTCTGTATCCTGCCAGGCCAGCTGGCAGAAAGGCACTAGTCTAACTGATTAAATTACTCAGGCATTTTCTAGTACCAATCCTTATTTGCAGGCTTGCAACATAAAACAATTAACAAAGCTTTCTGTAGTTCTTTGGACTACACTTTCTTATTGAGATGTTCATGACTTCTAAGATCCTGGTAAAGCTGACGGATTTGTTTTTGCACCCCTAAAATTTGGGGCCTCTCCTGTTCTGAGCTTTATTCTTCAATATTGACAGGACCTGCTTGAAGTGTATTTATCAACAATAATCTTTTATAGCTGTGGCACATTTCTCATTTGGCTGTTCTGTTTCATTTTCCTTTTTTAATGGCAAACTTCTGGCATTTAGCTTGAGCTCAATCAAGATGGTCCTAAGTATGAATCTTTGAAAAAAGCTCAAGAAACTATTCTTCCTCCAGTGCACACAGCTGTGCTTTTTCCATTATATATTTTCCTGAAAATTATGATATTTGTAATTATTTGTCTCCTTTGTACCTTATAATACTAAGTATTTTCTAATCTACTCACCAAAGCAGTCTCTGACCTAGTCAGGTCATACAATGATAAACTGGAAAAAAGCACTGATAGGTGATTTTATATGATCCAAATCTCTGATCCAGATTTTTAAAGAAAGTATAAATGTTTCTGCTTTTCCTGTTTCCTCTTCCTGCAGTTCAACCATTGCCAAATCCAGCTTCCAGAGAGAGGAGGCTGGAAGATACTAAAGCATTCCCTACTTCAAAAAAGTTAACTACAACATCCATTCATTTGCATTGCAGCAATTACCCATTTCTATTTGGAAACACTATTTCTCCAACAAAAAAAAATCCTCATATCTTTCTCCAGATTGGAAGGATTTTTTCCCAGCTTGGTGTTAGGGAACACAAGGAACTAAACCCATGACAAATACAGACTCAACATCTAAATTTGAGCTACTTTTTTGTTGCCAGAGAAACATGGGTTGGAGGTGTAAGGGAGAAGCAGGGGAGGTAGGAGGTGAATGCTTAGAGCAGCCTCAGGGATTTAAAAGTAAGTCTTCCTTTGAAGTTAACTGGTGACTAGCACACAAGAGATTGAAATTTCTCAGAACTTGCTTTGGAAAGCCAAGGGATTCTTTTCAGAAAACTATATTTTATAGAAACTTCTCTTGTGATATAAAATTAATACACACTGTTAAAAGTTATTGGGTGACTCACGTTATTTTACATACTCTACATCCATTGCTCCAAAAAATACCACAGTCAATAGAAGAAACTGACTTCTACTATAATGGACTTCCACTAGAACTTCTAGAAAATAGGAAGAAAATTCCACCAGAAGCAAATGAAATCATTATAACACCCCACTTGGGAAAGTAAGAAACAGACTCATGGGCCTCCCTGAAAAACATCGCACATTCTGTGTTTCTTGAGAAAATGGTCTTCTAAAAGGACCTCAGAGTTCTTTGAAAAGTAAAAATCCTGCAGTAAGATCATTCATCCCTAACAGCAGAGATGCAGGCTACCTAATTTCCCAGTGGCATAGAGTACACTTTAACTGGCATTTCAGTGAATGTTTGGCTCACACAGTGAGGTTCTGCAAGAACTTCTCATTAAGCACAGCAAGAGCAACTTGTGTCACTGGTTTCAAAAAGCAGTTTGATTTGTTTATTAGAGCACATCTGGTGTCAGGAGAATGACTCTGATGGTTTCAAATATCCCTGTGAGTCCTGTGTTCTCGTTACCACAAGGCTAAGACAGGAAGGCACATCCCACTCCTAAGTCCTTTTCTTCCACACTAACCTCAAAGAACATCATCCTCTCATGGCTCTCAGCAGGTACCACTTCTGAGCTGCTCCATGGAGTGGGATGTGAAGCATGTAGACTATGTGCTGCCTCATCAGTTAAGCGGAGAAATGAGCAGGGCCAGAGCCTCACAGAAAAGTCCGAGAGATTGTAGTTTCCCTTGAGCCCTACAGTTGTGACCTTGGTGATCTTACACCTCCTGCTGCACCCTCGGCGTGGGATTGCCTCCAGTCAGCAGCAAGGATGCTCCTTCACCATAGGCCAGCATTTCAGAAGGGAAGTGAGAGAACCTGAGCATTAAAACAGTCTCCGCTCAACCGTAGCTTAGAGTACCTAACAGTCTAACTTCTGTGTTAGAAGGTCCTCCCAGCTTCAGTATCCTTCAGAAACAAGGTGAGGTGGGTAATCTCAGATCACTGATTATAGTCACCCGTTATTGAATGCTCTGGGCCTGGGTTTGACCCTTCTCTCCAACTCCCTCCTGCTCCATGGAATTTCCCCATCACCTGCTTGTCTGTAAAATCTCCATTCTCAGGCAAGAAGTGTATTGAATCCAAATGGAGGAGGCAGGTCACAGTGGGTATTTCTCATGTGACCTTTTCATCCATAATTCCCTCCCACACAAAGGACAAAACCACATTTTTATTATAAATCAACCCCAGAGAATAACCACTATCTGAAAAAAAATGTTTACAATTAAACAATAATTCAGGGATTTGGAAATTAAGCACCCTGTGTGTGAACAGATTAATAGAATATTCTCTGTGTAATTCTAGAGAAAACCAATTAGGCTTACCATCTAATGAGCAATGATGCTCTCTCACATCTGCCAGCAAAATGAATCAACATAATCTATTGCAGGTGGTTGTGCTTTCTATTCACTATGTTGCAGAAATGATTCAGCACCATAAATTATGGAAGCATAATAAGAAATTGGTAATATGAGGGAGTTTGTCCTTTTCTTAGTTCGTAGGCTTATAGTTACTGTTACATCAAAAAACAGCACTCAGGTATGTGCTCACAGTTAACAATTACTCATAAAACATTTTTTTTAACCAGCTCTTAGATCACATGGCATTTCAAGACATCAGCCAAATTGTAAATAATGACAGAAGTTTTAAAGTCATCACTTTCTGTCACAGTTTTACCTTTCACATAGATGATCAGAAAGTTATTGAATCAGGAGACAGATTTCCTACTTGTATTGCAGGGGGGATAACAATTTTGTTGTTCTCTTTCTATGATATTTGGAAGAAACTTGTTATTCAATGATACATTTTTTCTTTGGTAAAGTTGCTCTGACAACATTTGTACATGATCTTCCACCAACTTCTAAAAATTTTTGTCTTCAGTGGGGAAATATTTTGGTATGTACATGAGTATAAAAAAACTCTAGCCCTTACCATAATGTTGTGTAATCATAATTAAAAGGACTTCATATTTTTCTAATATTTGGTAAAATTACCACTTTCTGGAACAATGAACTTCTCTAATATGAATCACAGAAATGTGCAGAGTCTCACAGTAAATCCATGAAGACCTGATATAAAGCTACCAAACTAAGGGTAATTAATGAGAAACGTGGCCCATAGTCATCATCCATAGTTGCAACTAAAATCAGCACTAGGGTCGCCGCCCTGTGGTCATCCCGAAGTTGACATATGACAGCTGGGGCTGGATTTTCCTCCGTATGAAAGAGTAACTCAAATAATAGAAATAGTAACATTATTGCATTGCATTCTTCAATATTACTGTACAAGGGAAACTAATTTCTGTTTGATAAAAGAAATCAAAACACATGGAGCAGTTTTAGGGAAATAAACTTTCCTCTCTAGTAGTCCAAATAGGAGTTGGAGGCAGAATCTATGACATGGTTGGTCTTTGACATCTAAAAGTTTAGAAACCTAAAATGGTAAGTAATACTCAGAAATTTCACTTTTTTCAGTGCATGCTAGATAAAATTTCAAATGAAAATAACAGATAGTAGATTTCCTTTATCTCCATAGTATTCTTAACATTATTTTGAAATGTATTGAAAAAAATATTTTTTAAATCCTTAAATAAACTAAACATTTTGAGAATCTTTACCATATATATTTTTGATTGCATGTTTTGTTTGGGGTTCTTTTGGGAATTGTGTGTTATTTTTGTTCATTTATCTTTGCTTGGGGAGTCCGTTTGTCTCTTCAACAAAAAAAACAAAAACCACCAACTGACATTGCCTAACTTTAGTTCAAAGACAGATGGTCTCTTGAGTTTGGTTCTCTCTTTTTCATTAGAAGACTACCTTAACTTCACAAAGCATCCTTAGGTCACTAGGTGCATTTACAGCCAGCCATTCAGCAGAGGTCAATGAACAAAATTCAGAAGATAACTGTGTGCTTTTCACCCCTTCTACAAATACTTTAACAGAACATTTTGATGGAAGAATAAAGCAAGAACATCCCTCTTCCCAGCTCACAGTTTTCCCTGTAACATTTTGACAGTGATCCTGACTGAGCTGGAGATGCTCAGGGTTCTGAGGAGCAAATCAGCATGGCTTATGCGCAGAAACTCATCTGCACCTCTTGCAGCACATGAACAAAGTTACACAGAAAGAAACAACTCTCTGTTAGGCTACAATAGGGTGAAAAAAATCCACAAAGGCTTAGAATGGAAATTGGTGTCTTCTCTTAACCAAAGTAAACCATGACTCCTCAGTATAATTCAGATAGTTAAAGTGTCAAAGTGGTTTATTTCTTACTATTACATTGTTTTCATCATGAGGGAACCTTAAAAAAATAAATTCTTGTGGAATAATGTTATTACCTGGCATCTGAAATTCTTCTTCTTCCTTTACATAGGAGTCTATGTCTTGTGTAAAAGACACTCAGTCAGTGCTTATTTCTGAATATAGCCTGGAAATGATCATTAGAGCCCAAAAAACACATTAGAAAGGTCTGCATGTTTCTCAGGACAGAGAAAAGCTCTACTGAACTTGCAAAAGTGACCACCTGTTATAGGTAACCTTGCAATAGGGTCTACTTTAGCATTATTCACCCTCAGTGGTGAACCAGTGATTCTATAAAAATAAAGATACAAGAAAATACATGAATCTGTGTCCTGTGTGCTTACTGAAGTTAAAGTGTTTTTATGTTATCTTTCTTAACAGATTGTACAACATCTCTATTTTAATATTTTTAATACATTCACATCTACAAACTGAAGTCCCTGAACAGCAGAGTAGCAATGTCATTTTTCCACCTTCAGCTGTGCTCTCCCCTCTGCTGTAAGAGTTTCTTCCTCTTACAAATGGAAAGACTCATAAAAATAACAGGAATCTCAAGAATCACTTTATTTCTCATAATTTGAGTGGAGATGGAGGCTTCAAATCCTTGTAAGAGTACATATACACTCTTCACATTTTCATTTCCCTAAACCCACAGGACAGCAGAGAATTAACTCATCTGAGTTCAATTATGCTTGTTGTCTTCTTAAAACAAGAATCTATCACAGTATCTCCTTAATGTGGCCCTGTTGGTCCTCTGTTCTTAGCTGTTTTCCTCTTACCTCTGTTTCTAGGAATAGGATAAATCCTTATCTAGCTGAATAGAGAATGAGACTACAAACCAGTGAACAGTGAAAAAAGGTAACTTCTGCCTGAATGTGGGACCGTAGAGAAAGCATGAAGAGTGCAAGCCCTACAGTAGATATACTAAAGAAGAATGGATCATTTCACTGTAGGCTGTCATTTGATATAAGCACCACTACAACTTGCCAGCCTCACAGGTATCAGCTAGAGGTTGGTAGCACATTACACACCATGCCATATTTCTTTATGTTCAGCTTTAGTGAACAGTTAGCAGTGTGCTATACTTGTATACTTCTGACATTACATTAGCACTTCCCAAATTTGGCATCATCTGTCCTTTTCTACATATTGTTTTTTCCTTGTAGGAAATTTAAAATTGCTTCTAAGATCTTGTGAATTGATGAAGCTAGAAGAACTTCATGTCATGCATTTTCTAAATTAATATCTCTGCTGTTACTCACCTTAAGAACCCTATCCAAAAGGTATTTATGACATTAGCTCTGGCACACAGTTCTTCCTTGCTCCTATTACATGCTTTTCATTATTATATAGTGTTACAATTTTGCTATAAACATTCCTTTGATTGAGCAGAAATTTTACTACAAAAGTGCTATTAAAGAGAGATAACTTTCATATAACCTTTACAGAACTTCTGCCTTTGAAGATTTTTTTATTAATATTGTACATATGCTGCAACCCTACCTATAATCCTTCCTATATAAATAGTCCCTCTCTATTCCACAAGTGAATGATTCTAGTAACCTGCAGTAAAAATGATCACTTGCAATTACATATGTAATATGTTTTTATTTTAAATGCAACTGTAAAGCCAGCTGTGGAAGACTCACTCTATTTAACCTGCACTATTAATGATACAACACAGAAGAGACATTCCAGTAGCACCATTAAAGTCAACATTAATCAGTAAGTTTAAGAAGGTGAAGTTCTTCCATGAAGACTACATTGCAGTAATGAATTAAAAACTTAAAGGATAACCTGATGTTCCACTATGTTTCTCCTAGTTACTGTACTTGTGTTAGGATTGTACAAAACACCCAAACTGTCACATTGTGAAGATAAATCTCACCTTTTTCTGAATGACGTCTAAATTAGCAGAGATTAAATATCTCTATAGCTGTGTCCTTATGCCAAGATGATAGAAAAGGATCCAAAAGGACTGGGAAACTCATAGGTCATCAAATTGTTTTTTACACCTTGCTTGTGTGCTCTGATACTCCCGGAATTTACAGTCTTTTTTTATATTCAACCAGAAAAATATGTGTTCTGCCAAGCTGTTCAATTGTAAGACCTTTCCTGAACTTGTTGAAGCAAGAACACTGTGCACAAACTTTTAGTTCCCTGAAAAAAAGGGAACTCTTTCTGAAGAGGAAACACAGCAAATAGAATAAACCTTTGTCAGCCCTGAGGTCAAGTTATGTCAATGAGTAACAGTAAAGAGTAGAGGCTGTTTCTGTATCTTCTTTCCCAGAGTGGCCACTTTCTTAGGAAAAGTCTCACCAAAGCATCAGCTTTGTGACAGTTACATGCATCCATACAGGAATGTCAATTATTTTCAAGACCATTTTCTAAAATATATGCCATGGGATATTTTAGCTGCATCACACAATTTAAGTGAATGCATCAGTATGTAATTATATGAATGCATATTGACAAATGACTGATTCTTTGTAGTCCTGCAGAATAGCAAAGGCTGTCATAACAAATTGCTGCTGTTCAGGAACAGGTATCTGGAAAAAGCTGATGCAGAGAACACTTGTGACTGTTGCTCAGCACTTTACACAATAGGAACAAAACACAATTGTTTCCTTAATACTCATAGTTCTGCTATCCATCACTGGGAATTTTTTTGCCGTTCACACAGAAATAGTGAGCCTTACCATAGGAATTTCAGTAGTATTTAAAACCATCATGTATTAGCATCTGCTTATTGTAAAATGTTTGTTTATGCATAGCTGTACTACTGATACATAGCTGTTCTGCCCATGCACCATGTCACATTGCAACCTCATAACTTCACAGTAGCTGTGATTTTTCTGGAGGAAAAGTGATCTCTAGAGGGTCGCATTAAAATTCCTTGACTTTGTCAGGAAAAAGTGGACCTGATATTCATTCCTTCCAAACAAATGTCATATTTCAATTGATGATAGTCTGTACCTTTTATGAAATTGAACAAGGATGATATTTCAATCTCCTCTGTCCAGAAAGATGATAATCTAGGTTTGAGTTAGGTCAGTTAAAAAGGTCATATCTTTGTTTCCTCAATACAATATAAATATAGTTATAAAAAAAGATGACATTTATCCCCCTTATTGCCAGTTATAACTGAAAAATAATGCAGAGAAAAGAAATTGAAACCAGCTCATTAACCAAGTTCCTATGGCAGCTGGTTTAATTTCATTAAAGAGCAATTACAATGTTGAGAAATGTGTTGTGTAATTTCTTACCAGTAATGTTGACTTCTCCATTTCATAGGCCTAATACTGATTTTAGATTAGACATTATACCTTGTACATTCACAGCAGAGTATTCAGTCTCTTGCTTTCAATTTTGCCAAAGAAATGTTCTCCTACTTCCAACACATGCCTACTTTAAAAAGATGAAAGCGTCCTTCAATCCCAACCAGTGTGGCAACAGGAAGGTTAAAATGCAGCAGATGACAGTGCGTCTGATTCTGACAGAAAACATGGGTGTCTGTGCAGTATTTGCATCCTTTTGAACACGAAAGGATGAGACAAAGTCTGATAAGACCAAACCATGGTGTCTGTTCCCAAGCAGCCTATGTGAAAGTTTTGGCTTGCTGAGAATCACAAGCCTGTGGTAAGGAGAGGCCTCATTTAAATAGGGTATCCATAAATGTTCACATGTACTTACATAAACTTAACTACACTCCTTATTTGAAGAAAATAAGCCACTTCTTGGGGCATTTTCCTAACTAAAAATAGATAAATTAAATCATCCTGCTGCCCTTTTCTCTTCTCATATCAGACACAGAGACAGATCCTTCATGTCACGTAAAATGTTGCTTATATAGCCTAGTTTAAGTACAGCCCCTGAAAGTATACCTTATCTTGGTACCAGCTTCTATCAATGACTAGAGGGGTTTATGTCTCTAAGGTCTCCCTATTGCTCTTCTTGAGCCCATTGGCAACACTCATATCAGATCTCCCCTTACTCTGCTCCCTTAAATATTTGACGAGAATGTATCTGATAAATGGGTCCTTTGCAAGGATGTTAATTGACAAGATATTAACTGACATTTTATGTCCAACAGTAAACATAGAAATATAGATATGTGCCCTCTTCTACTAAAAGAAATTCTCAAAATCATATTCTATTTTCTTACAGAACATGAAAGTAACATACCAAAGCTTTCTTGAACTGATATTCATGTATAAATTAGTTATGAGAGATTTTTCCTAATTTTCCTTAAAATTAAGACTACATATTCACTGACTTCAACAAATACCTCATACAACTGATGCATTCACAGGAATAGAAGTCTCACACACTTGTAATAAATATTTGCTTACCGAAAGGTATATGCCAAACCCACAGGAGGGTCACAGTGAAATCTGATTTGCCTTCCCTTTTAGAGCTCTTCTGTCATATAATCATGAAGGAAAAAGAATAGGATACAATTTTCAAAGGTCAATTACTCATAAGTAAATGGTTGATGACAGTCCACAGAAATAGCCTAGAAACACCCCATAGGCTGACGTACGCTTCATTAAGTTTTGAGTGCTTCCATGCAAAAACTATGTTCAGAATACATTCTGATGATTTATAAGCAGCAGGAGTTAAATTGGACAATTAGATAGTAAATACTAATTAACCCACTTCTTAATTGGTGTTTATTTGCTATTCCATATTCTTCAGACATGTGCTAATATATGCGTATGGTAAGGTTGTGACATCATGAAACAAGCATGAATATAATTGTGACAGTTAAGTGTTTAAAACCCAGATAAAAGTGATGTTTTAAAAATGTTGTTTCACTTTTTCTTCAGCTCAGTTTATGATCCTTTTCATTCCATTGCCAACATGCACACAATCTTCCTTTTTAGCATCATTAGAGCTGTTTGATTATTCCACATTCACAGGTTTGGATTTCTTTTTAAGGACAATCTCAATCTTAAAAATGTCTTTAATTTGGATTGCTTGATTTGAGAATATATAGAGTGTCTATGTAATATATGTTTATTTTAAAAAATTCATATATTCTCCTTAAACACTACTTTAATATAGCTTTTGTCTATCAATGTGCATGCTTGTAAGACTAAGTATTTCCAGGAGTAAGACAGACAACACCACAATCTACTATTTCTACTATTTTCATATCAAAGTAGCAGTAATAAGCCATTTTTATTCTAAATGAAATTTTTCTGGACAAATAAGGAAAAAAAAGTTTTGACTCTTTTTGGCCCATCTGGAGCAATGTAAGGCAGGCACAGAGTATTTGCTCATTGGATTTCCACCAAATCTGCTTCGTATGATTAGTTCACTCAACAGGTCTTAATTTCTTCCTTCCTATAACACTACACCCACCCACACACTGAACACTCTTGCCATACATACCACCCATAATATTTCTATCAGTTTCTACCTATCCAGATGGAAATTTGTATATTCATGTGTAATTTAAATTCCCCTTCCAGCTAGCCCTCTCTTTTGAATACACTGTTGCTGCAATATCATAGAATCATAGAATAATAGACTGGTTTGGGTTGGAAGGAACCTTAAAGATCATCTTGTTCCAACCCCCCTACCATGGGCAGGGATACCTTTCACTAGACCAGAGCTCCAACCAGCCTAGCCTTGAACACCTCCAGGGATGGGGCATCCACAACTTCTCTGGGCATATCGTATCAAAATTGGTTTATCTTTATAGACTGATACATGGTTGTGTTTTTTTACCAGCAAAACTCTAGTCAGACATTTCAAAACCTTGTTTCTAGTAAGCATGGGACCATAGGTCAATGTCTTATTTCAGACATCAGTCCCTTATATGGTTCTAGATAAAAAGCATTTCCCTGATCTCTCTGGTGGCAGTGGGGAATATTTGGCTTCTATTTGAAATACAAAGTTGAAAGGTATTCTCCAAATATCATTGTCTTATCAAGATGAAGGTAAGTCACCAGCCATTTAGAAAGAAGGTATTTATGCAGAAGTGTGGGGTGTATTTTCCCTGGGTACTGAAATTCCTAGTAGTGTTGCTCTGGTCAGTCCATAAACATCCCCATCGTCTGGGTCCTTAACTTGACCAGTACTACCACTGAACTTAGGAACAACCATAGTTATCCTAGTACTCAATAAGAAGTAGTTTAATGTCTTCAAAAAATGTTAGGGTGACAGGCATTCTTATTTTAATGTTGGCAAAACACCAAAGCCTCTGAAATGATTTTGAAGAGGTGGGTTTCTTCTGTGAAGACCTTGAAAGACATGATGCAAGGGTCTTAGTGACATGACAGACCTAGAAACCTGGATTTCTCCTGTCCCATTTGAGGAACAACTGGCTGGTTCTCTCCAACCAGAACGCTCAGCAAATTCAGGGATCATTCCTTCCCAACACAGTCATTGCCAATATCAGTATCTTCCTAAAATAAATTCCATTTTAATAAATCTTTATTTTCTGAATTACAAGAATTTTACCAAAAAAATTCCCCCCAACTCTGTTATTAACGTCATTCCATTGCTGTCAGTGGTCATTTGCTAGTTCCCTTACTATGACACCCACTAGATAACTTTATTCAAAAACACTCAAAAATATAAGTGCGTCATTATATTTTGAATTGAATTTCATTATTTAACCCTATCATATATGAAGTGATTTCTAGAATTCAAATATTTTCTTAAATTAAGGATGTTGTCTGCAGGCTTATTTCTCTCAAGCAATGCTAACACTAGAAAATAAATAAATAAATAAGTCCTACAACATTAACGGAGAGGAAAGAAATATTTAAAGATTTATTCAAAAAAGCTTGAAATTATTTGGCTGCAGGATCTGTTTCAATATGAAAAACATTTCTGCACAGATATATGCATATTTTTTTCCGATATGCAGAAAAGTAGCACAATCTTCAAGAGGCATGCAGCATCTGACTTTCAATACCTACAGCCTCTTTTGCTTAAGAACAAAATCAAAGCTACTCAAAGCCCTGGGTCACATCTTCAGTTAGCCATTTCACATGCAACTTTTGAAGAAAAATAAAGAATTGCATGGATCTAATTCAAACCCTTTGAAGTAATTTATTTGAAGTATAATGGACTTCAGATCAGTGCTTTTTTTTGGTTTTTTTTTGGTTGGTTGGTTGGTTTTGTTTGTTTTTTTGTTGTTTGGTTGGTGTGGGTTTTTTGTTTATTTTTCTCTTTTTTTTCCCATTTTTTTTTCTTTTCATAAAACTCTTCAATGCCAGTTCATAAAACTGGAATTATTCTGAGCAGGTACAAAACCTTTTTTTTGTTTGTCAAATTCGATTTTTTTCCATTATTGTATCAGATATTTATATTTTGCATGCAATACCAAAGACAAAATAGAACTGAAAAGGAACTGCTGAAGATTTTTGAATTATCAACCTCATGTTGGTTGATTTATGCTTTCCATGACTGATGTTATTGTAAAGCTCCAATGTCTAAAGGTCCTACATCTTGAAGGAAAAAGTTTCAAAATTTAGGAGAAGCATATGTTCAAAAGCAGAGTAGTCCTTTGCAAAGAAAAGAGTCCTTTGCTTCAGGACTCATGAAGACTTTATTGCCACCAGTGACTCACTGCATGAAAGGGAACAATTCACATCTCTGCTGCAGACTATTTCATTGGTAAAACAAGCTGTAACATGTTACCTGTGCTGAGAATTTGAGAAGGTGGGAGCTGCAGCTTGTTTGTTTTTAAAATTTATAAAAATACACCTGGTCTATAAACTTAGAGTCCTTCTTCCTCCTCCCACAAAATAATGTATATCTAGAATAAAAAAAAAATTAAAGTGTTGCCAGCCCTGCAGAAACGCTCACACTTAGATTTCAAGATGCTTAAGAAAGATGAAAAGAAGCAGAGATCTTCATTGTGGTGCTCCGAAGATCAGGGTGGTGGATTAAAGTAAGAAAAGGCTTATAGAGATGCTATCATATCCACTCCACAGATCTGGGCAGAGGATTTTGAGGCTGCCAGGGTGACAGCCTCAACTTATCTTTGACACCAAGTTTGTGCAGTACTTTTAAGATCCACACTTGGAAAGAAGAGGTGTGTAACCACAACACTCGCACTAAAAGTACCCGAGACAACTCAGCTGCCCAGTTTTGGTAAATTCAGGTCCTTTTAGCTTTAGAATTATGTAGTGTTCAGTTGCTATGGAAACCAGGGTGGTTTGGGTTTTTTTTTAAAATACTTTTGTCAATAAGCACACACAGTATATTGCAAGTCTCAGCTGCCAGAATGACTTTATGCCCTCTTTGTTTCAATATGAATACTTGTATTTATGCAGAAATGGAAAGGTTGGTTATTTCTTCTATGACCAACTGTGCTCCTTTTGGCATAATGTGCTCTCATGAATAGTCAGGTTAAAACAGCCCACTTACTTTCACAATAATAAATTAGTCTGTCTGACTCAGAGAGGAAGTTAGGGGGGAAAAGGAGAGCAAGAATTAAAGTTTTGTGTTGTTCTGATGAAATTCAACCCGTATAATCCCCACACACCCATGCATATAAAAAGGGGGCTCTGGAAAAGTAGTGGTTCTATAGAAAAGAAAATTTTAAGACCTGACTGGCCTTTGGTTATATAAGGAAATGAAGATTGAGCAGCTGCCCTGACATTTTGTTTCTGGATACGAGAGGATGTTAGTGAGTCATTCCTTATTGCTATGCCAGCATACCTTTCCTACACAAGTTTTCATTAAGGTTAAAAACAAAGGAGAAGGCAATGCATTTCAGCTTGCATCAATGTGTTGCTGACAAGTAGCATGAGTAAGTGACCTGCCACAGCGACCCAAGCCAAAGTATTCTCATTTGGATAGCTCAAGAGCAAGTATTTCTCATGTGAAATTCAGAAAGGGCATGCTATATAGAAATGAAATTAGGTTTTACTCTTGCACTGCAAAAGTCCATAGAGCCTGTATTCACAGCTATTCATGTCATTTAAAGAAAGACTGAATTACCATGCACAATGGAATATAAATGGCAAATATAAGAAACTTATACAGCATATGATGAATTAAATGTGGAGATAAAAACAGACACAGCATAATAAGAACCTACCTCTGGTAATGATAAAATTTGATCAAGGAAAAATAGGTCTGTATGCAGAATATTAGTCAGAGCTCAAAGGGGAATATTAGTGAGAAACTAAATCTTTCTAAGCAATGTATTTATGTATGACACAGAAAAGCTATACAGGACTAGCCAGGGCATTTTGTAGTGTTTCAAGTCCTGCAGTTAGCATCTTTTCAGTTAACACCTCACGTTAATTTTTGCTCAGGGAAGATATCAGTGCCCTCACACACATAGGTAACACTGGTCCTTCTAAGAGACATTTTGGGCTTCTTTCAAACTCCCATGCACGCTTTTCTTCAAAATGACCAGGCAGGCACAAACCCTTTCCCAGATCTCACGCAGCACTTAAGGAAAGGTCAGCTAAACACCATCTGTGCAATAAAAGTTGTTCCCTGTGCCTTGGGATCTACCCCAGAAGATGTTTCCCTGAGCTTCCCAGCTATCTTATCCTGAGCCCTGGCCTCTTGCCTGGGAGAAGCCAGGGATATCCCCTTCTCACTGAAAGTCATCAAAACCACAATTGTTAAGTGCAAGAACAACTGACCCTAGAGGGAAAGACACCTTCCTGCACACAGTCACACTTAAACGAATATAGCATCTGTGAGAGTCAAATCGCTCACCACACAGGAAAACAAAGGTAGTGTCAGCACCAATTCCTTTCTGTGGAGTAATTCCCCATTCATCAGCCAGGGAGCGCTAGTGTTTGTCCTTCTAGTTAGTGGGGCCAGAGAGTTTTTGTACAGGCTGTTCTGGAAGAGGAATATTGCTTGTGTTTCACTCTTTAGCAGCAGCAAAATCACAAACAGCAGAATTCAGAGGACTGTTAGTGCTTTACCTTCTTTCTGACTGTTAAAAATACTATTCCTTTCATTGCTTTTCATATGTTCCTAAGTCCTGATCTAGAAGGTTATCTCCAGATAACAGCAAAATAACTGTTTCATGGCTGTTACATGATCACTTGCAACTGCAATGGGCTACAATCAGCGAGTCATTCACAGTCCTCAGTACTATGATCCACAAATAATCAGCTCACCTTGAACTCTTGTCTGATGGATACTTAATTCCTATTTCACCACTCTCAAGGGGAGTGTTTCTCCTCTTGCCCTTACCAGAGCTAGCATTTAAGGTTCCCTATTAAAACACATAAAAGAAAAGTCACTGTCCAAAGGCTGTCTCACAGCTAGGAGGGGAGCCACACAGATGAAAAAAACTGAAAAAATATCTTGCACAGACTGAAGACATTATCTGATACATATATACACACACACCCCTACATACTTTATGAAGTCTGTATTTATTTATTTACAGTCTTTCTCAGTCAGCTCTGATGGCATCTACCTTGCCCTGTCAGAAAGCACGTTGCAGGTCTGCTGGCTCAGGAGCAGTCAGTCACAGGGATGCTCAGTGGATGCTCCATCTGATACACTGGGTGCATGTCCCCAGATATGACTCAACTCCGTCAAGATGATACAGAGTATAAATATGTGTAACCCAGTCAATCAGCATCTATCCTAGCAGTCTGCATGATGTAACCAAGTTTTTTTATCCTAAAACATTTCCCATAAATTAGCAGAGGAGTGTTCCACTGAAATAATCCTTACTAGAAAATAAAACACTCTCTTTGATACTCAGATTCCCTGTCTACTCCCAATACAGCTCCCTTCACCCTTTTTCTTCCCTTCACCTTAGACCCATTTCCACCACTAGCCAACTTACCTGCATCTCAGCCTGATTTATGTGCTTGCCCTCCCCTATAAAACACCTCCTCTATAAAACAACTTCTTTCAAAGAAGGACAGAGCAGATACAGTCATACTGTCTGGCCATAGCTGGGGTTTCTGATTGACACCTGCTGTGTCTTTATAGTGTCTTGCAGAAAAATGACGGCCAAAGGAAGGAAGAGGAGTCTCAGTACAGGATCATGATGAGAAGGTCTGTCTGACCACTCCACCATCACCACCGGTCAGGGTCAGACCAAGGTCCAGCAGGTCCCTAACTTAGGGCTCTCCAGCATCTTGGTGCTCCTAAGATGTTGGAATGAGCCTGTCACTTCCATGCAGGATTATCCATGCATTATTATGGCTTCTTCTGTTTAATCACAGTACCATGTGGTAGGGCAAAATTTTAGAGAGATGCAGATCCCCATTGGAGCCGGTACTAGAGCAGGATATTCTTCATCCAGAAACAGACCTTATCTTTGTCTCTTGTATTTGATGCCAGACATTGGTTACTCTTCTGTGCTTCAACGAATTTTGTATGAGAGTTAATTTTTAAAGATGGAGAAGAAGACCTGAAAAAGAAAAGAAGAAAACATTATTACTGTTTCTGGTACCTGCTCCAAGACCTCTCTTTCCCTCCACCTTTGTCCTAACCCTTATTCTGTTCTTTCTTTCTTTTGTTGAGAGTAAACCAAGCCATCTTTGGGTCCTGCTGGTGTGCTGGGATCCAGAAATACAGAAGAAGAAAAAAAAACCCTCATATGATGTGCCATAAAGTCATTCAGGAGGCTAAAGTTGTGTATCTGAGATTCCCAGTCCTGTGGAAGCTTCTGGTACAGATGAATGTGGGAGCTGAACAAGAGCTGGTGAGCCTTCACTTATAAGCACAAGTGTCCCCTGTGATGATTAGGACAGCCTTAGCCCATGTGTTCAGGAAGGGCCTAAAAGGTTTTCCGGAAGAAGATGTTTGAAGCATTGTCACCACAGTAGTCCCCAGGGGTGATCCAACGGAGAAATATAAACATATCAAAAGTCAACAGACTATGGCTAGCTTGAGGCAAGCCTAACAGTATGAACCAGCTTTGCTGGCATGTTCTAATATACCTTTCATTCTCACAGGCTTTCCAAGAACCTTTTCTCAACACATCTTTATGGCACGTCAGGCTGCTGACGGTGCATTCTCTTCCCTGTGAGATGTCTTAGAAAATTTAGTGACCAATCTCCACAGGCAAAATGCTTTGTCCTGTATTTAAACTGAGCTGCTTAACCCAGGCTAAGGGTCTCTTTTCTAACTCTCTGAAAAGAAGATGAACCTACTGACTCCTAACTGAGGCAACACTTCATGTAGTAACAGGTAGAAAAAGCTGCTTCAAGAGAGAGAGCTCTGAGAGTTTTGCAGAAAGAAGTTGTAACAACTCTAACACTGAATTCCCCAGCTGGAAGTCATACTGCTGTGAGACACTGCTTTAATGTGCATCCTTTTTCTCTGTGACATTGCCGACTTCCTGTTTATAAATTAATAAAGAAGCTGGCACAGAACACAGTTCACCTATGGGCTAGAAACAGGTAAAATCCAGAAACTAAAATTTAAATTACAGTAAAATTAAGTGCTATAAATTAATTAGAAGAATTTAAGTCTGAAGGCTCTCCTATGGACATTTTTGTTCACTTAGAAAAATAAATGTAGTTAGTACAAACCAGGAATTTATTAGCAACCTAAATGTGCGATATGCATTATGAACAATCAATAAAATATTAGCTATGCATGAGATTATGATGCAATTTATGGTTTTAAATTAGTAACTTTACGGTCATTTGGAAAATAGACAAAGACATAATGTATTGTTAATTAATCTTATCTCAGTGGCTGAGCAGCTTTTACTTATGTGAGGCTTTGCTAGAGGGGAAGGTCCTGGATAACTTAAATGCTTAAGGAAGAGGTGTTTAGCTAGCACCACAGTTTCAAAAAAATTGAGTGTTTGGGCATTAATCAGCTAAGGTAGGATTCATCTCATCTACCTTTAGAACCCTAGTGTTCGCAACTGAGGTATCCATGGAGAGAAATGGGTGCTTTTAAAACTCAGCTCACCTGATGAAATACAAACTTTTGCCTTAGGATGAGAGGAATCATGCACTAGAAGTACCAGTTTATCTGCACTGACCAGAGAGGGAGCCTAGAGTGTCTGATTTTGATGCACATACCTCCAATATAGAAATCTACATTAGTCATATCTCTACTGATCTTCTCAGCTATTAATATAATTGAAGAAAAATAACTATCTTGGAACTTTCTCTCTTTTTTTTTCAGTTTCATATAAGAAACCACACTGCCTCTCCCATTTAGTCCATCTGTCTTCTTTTGTTTGTGTTGTGAAATTTCTTGTGGTCCTCTGAAGTGCACAGCTATTATGTCATAAACAGACATTCAGTATATTTAGGGCAAACTATATAAAGCAAGAGAACATCTACTAGCTCTGTTATCAAAGATCGATTCCCTGGAAGCATTCAATCTAATTCATAGATAGTGTAAGATTATCAAATGTTCTGAATCAAACTATCTAGGCATCTTAATTAAGAGACAGAACATGGGAATGTTTGCACTGGACAGTACTTGTATTGCATTATCAGCTCTGAAAGGAAAACACCCCTCATCAGTGATATCATCTTGAGAAAGGTGACCAGTTCATTCAGAGGTAAGGAGGACTAGAAGTCAAAAAATTGTTGGCATCTGTCCAATTACACATATTAGGGAAGTTGTCCAAGTCTGGGATAACAGATGATAAAGAGATAGACTCAAGTGATCTTCTTTGAGATATTTCTAAACTGAGAGGCAAAAAAAAGGTAGAAAATTGTTGAGAATATTACTAGGTGCAAATGAAGAAGACAGTCTGGATTTCATGGTAGCAGGATGCATTCCCCTGGAGGAAAATGTGATACTTAAGAAATTACCTGTATCACATAGGTAAGGTAAACAATTTGTTTCTTAGAAACTATCTGAAAGATTCAAAAAGGTCTGAAAACTAGACATACAAGGAAAGATATTCAGAAAATAATTCATGCAACTTAAATCCAGCATATTCCAAACATTTTGAAGTAATGTGGTAAATATGATGAAAATAATAGAAGTTTCTCTTATTTTTACACCATCAGTAGAAATCCAGATGGTAAACAAAAATAATTAAAAATTGTTGTTGATGACAAGAAATTCAATACAATTGGCATTACTGAAACCCGATGGGACTCTTTTCTTGTTTAGAATGATAAAATCACAGCTTATAACCTGTTTGGGAAAGGCTATCTAAGGAACAGTTGTTGGAAGTGTGCTCATTTTAGAAGGCAATTACTTGCTTTAGAGTTATTGATAACTCAGAACAGCAGGACCTTGAACATACATGGATCAATGGGATCACTAAGAAAACTCAAGAGTAGGTTCTGATGAGGGGTTGTTGCAGATCACCTAATCAAACTACAGAATAGGATGAACTCATCCTTACTTATCAATGATGGGGGGCAAGAGGTGTGTTTTTTGGAAGCTTCAGCTTGGCAGATGCATGCTGCAGGTTTCAATCAGCTTACAGTAAATCATCAGTAGAGTTTCTGATATAATGCTTAAAATCAAAGCGTGCTCTACACGAGGCAACTATTGTGTAACAAAGCAGATGACCAAATCATTAGACTGGTAGTTGGCAGTTATCTAAAGATCAATTATAGCAATCAAATTGTGTTCAACGTGGGCAAAAAGAGGACAGTTTCAAAGGGCTGCACCCATAATCTGTGCTTGCTGAAAACAAAGAGAAGCATCAGAAGTAGGTGATAATATTTCCAAGGTGAAAACGGAAGCATTGACCATTAGATATCTGGAATGTTCAAAATATTCCTGTTCTTTTCTTGGAAAGAGTACTCTGCAAGATACTGGTCACCAAGAGGAGTGCTAAACAGTACATACTAAAAAAAAAAGAAAAAAAAAAAAAGAACAAGCACTGAATCAAAAGAAAATAAAAATATAAATAACCTTTTCATTATCTTTGCCTTGATGAAATATGCACAAGGCACATCAAAAGAGACATCTATTCCATGTGTGGCATATTTTCATTTGCTTGTGAAGGGGGTTGTAGGGGTTTTGTGTTTTGCTGAAGCAATACAATTTATGAATGCTTCCAACACCACGAGGTTGGAAGAACATTGTTTATCAGTGTTCAAATGGAAAACCATTCAGCAGTGGTGAGTTCAGTAAACCAGCTAGCCAGGCATCAACCCCAAGAAAATTACAGAAAAAAATTGAAAAAGGATTTAGCTGATAAAGTATTAGGGTAGAGAAATAAAGACTTAATGATAATAAAAATGACTTAATAGAATATCAAGGAAATCTGATTTCCTCCCTTGAGGAGATTTTGGTTGATCACTAAATGTAGCTTCAGAGACCAAGATGCTTGGTGCTTTTTTGTAGCATTTGCTGTAGCACTATAGAACATTCTGATTAAAATTGACACTGTAGGATATGACACACATTAGGTGGGATAAGAGCTAGGTTGGGCCAAGAAGTATTTTTCAGATGGTGAATATTTGCTCATGGGAGTATTTTCAAAGGAGCCTTGCCACGACTAAAAACAGATCTGATCCTATTCCACCTTTTCATTGATGAATTGGAATAAATATACAGTGATACTTGATTAAATTGTCATCTAAGACAAAGACTGATGGGATGCTTAATAGCAATCACAAGAAGATTTGGTTTTACTCCAACAAAATATGTTTAATTATATCCAAGCACAAAATAATATGGTCGAAAGGAAGAGTGCATGTGCCATCCATAGAGTAGGAAAGATACCACTCCAAAATGCCTTTTGCAGTGATAGCCAATAAGCAATTCAATACTTGGGCACTGTTGTAGGAAAATGGGCTATTATAATCTCTGAACATGTAAGTGAGAGAAATAGGACTGGTATTGGTATGCTCCCAAAAGCTCTAGGGGCCAAATTTTGAGAAGAACATCAGAAAACAGAAGAGGGTGAAGTAAAAGATCATAAAAATTGACTTTGAGAGCTGAAGAAAATGTGTCTAAGCAAAAAAATTTAACGGCTCAAGTAATTTAGCTTTTGAGAGGGCAGACTAAGAGTGACATGATTGCAGTGTCTAAATACTTTCAAAGGGAAAAAATAGAAAGTGCTAAAGGGTTCTTTAACAAAGACAGATATAAAAAGAACCATAGCTAGAAATGAAGCCAAATATAAAATCATGCACCAATTTGTAATTGCAAAAGTGATTAGCCACTGGGAAAAAATATAAAGGAAAGTCCATCTTCATCTCTTGATGTCTTCAGATCATGAGTAGATGCCTTTGTGAAACACATTTCTCTGACAGAGAAGTTGTGTTTTAAATCAATGTGTTCAGCTAATAGCCAGCTTGGGAATTAGATCCATAAGAAATTTCTATTTTGCCTGCAGCTCTTTTCTTCAAAAAGGCCAACTCTCTGGCTTGGGCAGCAGCATTCCTGTCCTTACTCTTATTCCTCTGCTTCTACAATGGCAGATGCACAGCTCTGCTTTGTTTCTATAGGAGGGAGACTTCTGCCATCTGCTGCTGTTTCCCACGGAGGATGCCAATCGATCAGCCACAGTGCAAGGGGAGCAGAGATCCTACTGTCAGGAGGAGGAAAAGGCTTGAAACCTGCTTTAGGCCTATGGCTACTAAGATCAGACCTCCTTGATTTCATTCTAGTTAGTTACTGAACTTTGAATGATGAGAAATACAGAAAGCCAGTCATTTTGACAGTCAAAAGTGATCCAACTAGCACAAGTGTTATAGTTCATGCCTAAATTTATGTATAAAATCAAGCCTGACAAAGCAGGCTTCCTAATATAGGAAAGATGGACACATCCTTTATTATAAAAAAAAAAATCTACTGAAAGGAGTAAGAGCAGAGGGACATTGTGACTTGTGAACAGAGAAATATGGTGGTTGGTCACAAAGATATCTGACAGTCTATGGAATGGGGAAAAAACCCAAATATCAGAAAATTTAGAAGAGTAGTTGAACATTTTCAGGCATTTTGTTGTAAATACTCGTATTTCTTTAATCTTCCACAAACCAGACAAAACAAACTGGGACATCAGCTATCAGTGTCTGACCCCTAGTTTATCACCCAGGATAAGCTACAGCCACAGTGGCAGAGCAGGGGCATATGCTCCCCTTCAAGAACCCAGCAGGACTCTTCCTTCCCTGGAACACCACCAGCAGCATGGTCAGGGAGTGCCATGGTCTGATTAGTGCATATATTCCAATCCCAGATTTACCTATTCAATATATTATTTCCCTTGATGGGCACCTGGCCCTTAGCAAAGTGTTGAGCGTTATTCATTGATGAAACCACCTTTGTCTTGAGATTTGTCCAAAAGACTTTTTTTTTTGAGATAGACATAAGTCTGTACCTTTGAGTAATAACCTGCACTGGCCTGCCTTTGTTTTGGGTTTCGCTTTGGTTTTGGGAGTTTCACTTTGGCATGTGGACGTAGGTAGTGGGAGGAAGAGAAAGACTGATCTGGTGATTTGGGTTTTACTTTGGGGAGAGACACTGCAGATACATATTTTTAGGGTTTTGAAGAATGCTTTCTACAATGAAACACTCAAATTCAGGCATGCATATACTTTCTCCATTAATTAGGAGCCATTTGCTACTTTGTGGAAAAGTTTAACTCACAAATGCTTTTAATGAGGGACAAATTTTCCCCCAAATACCCTTAACATCATGAAAGTCAGGACTTTTAGGCATGAACAACAGATTTGTTACATACTACTTGGCTTCCATGATTTAGACATGCCACCAAAAAAAATGACACAAAACATTCTAGCTATTGAATAGCTCAATGAATCACAATCTATAGTCTGACTCTTTTTTAATTGAGACTATCCAATAAGTATTCATGAATAATATACATGCTTCTGCGCTCAAAAATTGTTCACAAATGATTTGTTAACAGAAAAAAAGAGCTGAAGCTGCAATGCATATTTTTTTGTAATAACCAATTCAATCGGAATTACTTCAGGAAAGATTGTTCAGCATTAGCTAGTCATCATACCATGTACTTTTAGGGAACATATTAGATCTGTAAGTGGTCCATCAAAAAAATGATAATTCAGCACTATAAAGTAATTTGAGGACATACTTTTAAATATGTGGTGTTTAGGAGGATATTGAAACACCCTCAAAATTCTAAAACATGCTTCATTGTCCAAAGAATGCTGAGATTTAAGCTGGTTTATAAGTGTTAAGCAATCAATTCTTAAAAACACTTCCATTTAGTCTGGTTGAATTACAAATGAGTTATTTCATTAGCAGAATTATTATTTTGGGATGAACTCCAGAACATTAAAGCTTTATGTTTAACCTCCATTACAGCCCAGAATTGAATTAACCTCTCTTTCCCATATAAAAGTCACTAATGCACTTTCCTTGTAAAATGCAAATATCGTTACACTATGATTTGCAGAAAGCACTTAGAAAAATTCAGTAGAATTATGGTTCATAACATTTTTGTGCATTCGATTAAAACACTACATTTTAGGAAAAGTAGTTTATTTTCTTTCCTATCATTGAATACTGACACTTGGAAGAACAAGTACTTCTGAGTTATATGCTAAAATATCAATATCTCAGGGAAGAAACTCAGTGCTGCTGTAACAGATATGCTGTACAAATACAAAGGCCTATGTTGGAAGTTCTGTGTTCAAGGTGGTTAAGAGAATCAAAATCAATCACGACTTTACTTCTTCTAAAATCTTAAGAATCTTTTAGAAGCCCGTCTAGGTTTAGTTTTTTCCTATTCCCCATTCAGAATTAGAAGAGAAATAAGAGAAATAAAGCGTAAATATGCATGTTGCTGTAAGCAGGCTGAATTGAAACTGCGAGTGTCTCTACCTCTGATGCCTTCAAATCATGACTGAAGATCCCAAAAGACATAGGTTGTGTCTCTAGTTACATTTCAACATGCTTTTCTAATGTTATATAGTAGTTACAATTTGAAGGCAGATTCTTGTGATTTTAAGATTGGCTTTGTTCTGAATGAGAACAGAAAAATTCTACGTGTACTGCAAAGAAAAAATGTGCAAAAAACCATTCATCAATTAGTTACTAGCTATTTTAGTTTTAGTCATTAGGTATTTCTTTAGACTATGAAATACAATTATGGAGGATAAAATGAAATAATGTTAATCCTAAACCAGGATATTTTAGCAGGAAATCTGTCAGATTTTCTCTTTTTTTTCCCTTTTTTTTTTCTGTTTACTGGAAGCACACCCAATTACACAGTGTGTCAAGTTTTATGAACAATGTGCATGGACTCAACAATTTCAGGTTCAAATGACATTGTTTATAGCATGATGAACTCAGATATCAGACCTTTTGAGCTGAAAATATTGAGAAATTGAGGAAACACAAGGAGAAGAGGTCAAAACCGAGCTGGAAATTGATACAGTGGCTTTTACTGATGCAAGATAGTCAAATCCTAGAACCATAGTCACTGTTGCCTCTGTGGCAAGTAGTGACTAACGTGGATCATTTTTGTATTGCATCAGAAGTATACTCACCTGGACAAACTAAATGGGTTGGTTTTGTAGGATTCGAAATCCTTCATCCAGGTCTTTTCTAACACAGTTGATTCGACGATTCTATGATTCTACTCTATAATTCCAAACAAATTTTCTAAGTGTTGATGCAACTTCCCAAAGAGAATTTTGTTTTCTGACCAGATGTATTTTCTTGCATTCTGAAAGCACTGCAAGAAACCCATTCTTCAGGAGCTGAATGAAGAAGATCTGAGAGACCATCAGTTTACACTGTCTGACAAGGATCTCAGAAAGACCACATCCACAGAGTGCTAGGTTTATCTGAAGATTGTCTCTCTCTTTTCATTAGACTTTCTGAAAATATTCAAATTGTGAAAAACAATTCAACATACACTCCGTATGAAACGTGTGTTAGAATAAAGAAGAAAGTACCACTGAAGTGTATTAAAACGTATCTAGGGACAGTTGGAGGACAATTCAAAAGTAGTTCGTGGTCAGTTTTCTAGTCTGTCACTATCAGAAAGAAAAGGGATAAAGATCAAGAGTACAGGTAAAGCCATCATAAAAGAACATGGCAATTTATCAATTATATTGATTTACTCTAATGATCTTAGAGACTGTCAGATTCTTCCACCTGTCCAGCAGATAACTAAAGGAAAATTTTCACATTTTCTTTTATCCCCTTCAAGTTTATCCCCTATATTAAAATGAAGCTTTTACAGTTTTGACAAGACATTTAGGAGGAGTTAGTCTGTAAAGCTTAATTGTTTGTTTTCTCCTGGGGGTCTTTTGCACTTGTTTTGAACCATTCATTGGAGGTGGCTTTTAATTATGGGCCAAGATTCAGATCCTTGTATAGGCAGACCTTACACTGTCTATAAATCTTGGAATTTCACAACCATCAGACAGACTCTTTAAAAGCTTTTATGAGAAAATATGGTTTAGGATGGAGACAGCTGGTGTTTAAATTATCCATGTGAGAGAAATTACTCTTATTCATTCACCAGATGCTTTATTCATATATAGATTTTAAAATTAATAATTCCATAATACTTCCAGCTATATAATCCTAAAATACACACAGTTTTGCTCAATGACATTAACAAGCCTTGACATCTTTTTTTATTTCTTGCAAATAATGAAGCACATTTTGCCAATTGCCATTTTGATGAAATATTACAACCGATGAAAGAAAAAAAAGTCATTGTCCGCTGACAAGATGAGTAGAGTTCATCAAGCTGCTCTTTCTGCCTGTACTCTAGGTGAAGACTTCAGAACCATTTGACTAGGAAAAACACATTGGCTAGTCCTGTGCACATCTACCCCTGCTACTCGTAAACTGTTGTGTGATATATTTTTAAAACCAAATAACCAGGACCCAGAGATAGCCAAAGAGGTGGGGAACCACTTCTTCTCTGCTAACATAAATTGGACAACAAGAGGTTTCAAGAAGAAAAATAGGGCAAACAGAGAAAAAAAAAATTTGCTAGAACATTGTAGAAAATTATTTGAGTTGATGTGGTTGGCATTTATTATATTACGAAGGTCAAAAAGCAGCTGAGCTGTCTTGAGCATGGACTCCATGCAAAATAAACCTGAAATTTCAGGGCACATGATTGCTGGGAGAAAGTTTATTCAATCAAATAATGTTGTTCTTTCTTGCAACTCTGAAATTACTTTCTCCTGTTTTCTGCTTTCCACTTGAATACTTGTTCATTTCACTTCAATTCTCTTGTCTTGATCATTACAGCTTCCTTTTTCCAGGCCTCACTCCATTATATCTTCTCTTGGAAAATGCTACTACTTATTCCTCACTTTAAATCCCTGCACTTGGTAAATTACACTTTACATGGAGTCCAGGATCTTTGTCTCGAGTCTGGAGGCATCATGCAATACTTTTTACTTCTTCAGCATTCCTCTTATTTTCTCTGCTTTAAAGTCTTCTGCCATATGTTGTTTTGTGTGAAAAAAAATCATCACCTGGACAAGTCAAAACCCACACTGTTTTCATCTAAATCCTCCTTTGATGTACAGGTCTGTGAGAGGTTTATCAGAAATCACTATAATATCAAAAAAAAGGAATAAACCCCCAATAAAACAAAAAAAATCCAAACATTTTTGAAAGCTACTCAAACTCAGAACTTCATGTGTATATTATAAATACCAAATAGTTTTTTGCATCTCTAAATGGTTGACTGCTTAGCAGTTTGTTTTCTTCAACCATGCTAAAAACAATAAGAATGCATAAGTGAGCCTCAATTTCCCTCCAAATTTCTCTCTGGGCAAGGTTTTCAGAAGGACTGAATTTTAATACATAAGGTTTCAACAGCAGGCTTTCCAACTTGAAAGGCTTAGAAATACATGCAGGTTTTTAACTGTTCTTCCAAGATATTTCATGGACGAAAGTGGTAATAACAGTTTTTTTCATTGAGAATTCAAAAATGGAAGCTATGTTATGAGAATAATCCATGCTTACTAAGTGCCAGCATTCACTCAGGGAATACATATATTCCGCCAAAGGCATTTCAAATATTTGCAGCTATGAATCAACCCCAGCACATCATCTAATTTCCAACTCTGTAGCAAGACTTTAAGGATGGAAAGTAACCCTACCTGCATTCTCCATTTTTGTAAAAGAGTTGCCTAAGCTTCAGGTATAGACCAAAAGCATCCCATGCTTGACCTCTTACAGATGTTCACCCAGACGGTATCCAAGCAAAGGATATGGTCACATTAAGCAGGAGAATGGGGCCAAACTGCAACCACAGGTAGTCACTTCTGTATGCAGAGCACATCCACTGCATGCAGATCCTGCAGCCACTGGCCCTGCTGGGGAAAATAAGTTGATTTTTAAGTGGGTTCTTCCTCCTCACTCTTCATTTTTCACCAATTTTCTTGATTTCTAATTTGGTATAGACCCAACACACACTTCAGTTGCATCAATCAGTTTAAACCAAAGTATATTTGCTTGGGTAAGAAGTCCAGAAAATATTTAGTAAGTACTATTTCATAATCCTTTCAATGTGTGCTATGATACTAAAAGTTGTAGGGACAACCAGAAGTCCACACTAGAACAGCTTATGGTTACTTTGAGACTAGCAAAAACAGAATCTGAGCAATTGCATCCTGGAATAACATGATCACTGGGCTTTTAAACAGCATGAAAAAACTGCCTTTGTCAAGACAACTTTCCTACATAAAGTCTGAATGCCAGAACACAGAGAATGTATGTCTTCCTGAGCTTGAGGCAGCATGACCCAGAAGAGAGGAAGGGTTAGTAACAGAAAAACTTCACATCCCACCCACTGCTCCAATCACCTCTGGTTTCTGCTCTAGTTTTCATATTCCTGAGAGACATAATGCTTACCCACCCAATGTGGGTGTGTTATGAGGATTAGTTAGTATCTAATTACTTGAATATTTAAAGTGCTATTCTTAATGTCCTAATATTATCACAAGTACATTTGCATATGATTTCATTTATGCTTTTGACATTTGCTTTCCAGATTTTATTAGAGCTTATAAACAATAGAAACCACTGCTGCCAGGCCCTATTACACACTTCCATGTGATGACTTATACAACCTCACACTCTTAAGTTTGTTGAAGTCATAGCCACTTAACAAGTTTACTGAACTGCTTTCTTTGAATCAGACACTTCATAAAAGGAGAAATGACATTTTTATCTTACTTAGTGTTTTCTGTATAAAAGAATTAGTTCAATGTCGCTGTAACAATAGCAACTTTAGTTCTTTAAATAAAGAAAGAAGGAAGTCCCAGATCTCTGCGGTGATCATTGCCCTGTTACTTTGGTTAAATGTGTGCCTCCAGAGTACTACAACAGCTTCAGCAGCTGGGTGCAAGAAAGGTGATCTCTGATCTGATGCCCCTGAGTCAGGGTTTTTTTATGTGCAGTGGAATTGTCTGCAGATAATAAAAAGAGAAATGATAGCTCTGCAGAGATGGTTCTCTTAGATGTTTTGGCAGACTGGTGTATTCCATTCACATGCTTTGGAAAACTTTGATTTTTGACATAAAATAGTCAAGTTTCATTATTCCCCATGTGCAGACCAAAGCTCACTAGTTACAGTCATGGTCTCAATCTTCAGGCTTTCCTTTGATGTATGCATACACATTCACGCATACAAGTGCATGTACTGGGAGTGACAGGGAGCTGACTGAAATTCTGTCCATATTACTGTCCATTAGCCATCTATTGAAGACAATGTTTTAATAATAATAATAATAAAAAAATCTTCCCATTTTAAATAAGATAAATTAACTTTGCCACACATCAGTTGTTCTCAATATTAACTGGTTAAAACCTCCTTGGTCTTCTAATCCAAAGCTGTCTCTCTTGGCCTCTGGACACCACAAATTCCTCATTTACATGCATCTACTCACATGCACAAACATGTACACATCTCGTTTTCAAATAGCTCCCATCCCAAGAATTCCTATGCTCTAAACATGGACAATCACACTCAGACAATCAGACTCAAACAATCACAGCACATTTAGAGCTTAGGAGGAGGCATTTGTTCCAACAGCTGAATTCTTTTACATATGAGCAAAAAGACTTTCCTACCTTCCCAGAACATACAGGAATTGGGGACCAGGAAAAATGTTAATTTGTACAAACTGAAGATCTGATTCCTTGGGGTTTTTTTCTATTTAAATTAGATTAATTTCACTGAATCACAAAGTAATGAGCTGAAGGAGGTTGTCTAGTCCATGTACACATCCCCCTCCAATCCCTTAAACTGTTTTGCGTAAATCTGTATTCAAAGGTTTTCCTAGCAGTACTCTACAAATGTATGAAAAGAGAGGACAGAAAGCTTGCTGAGATCGTGATCTGGAATATAGTTTAGGTTTAATATGGTGTACATAACAGAATTTTTTTATAGTACTCAAACACAGAACCTATCAAAAGGCTAACCAATAAATGAAGGCACAAGACCAAGATACCTTAATGTAAATGGGACTTTAGGAACTGTCTAAATCTTTGGCCTCAAGTTCTGAGATGTTGAGGTATCTGCACAATTTTCTAGGTTTGACTCTACTTGCTTATATACACATAGTTCAGGCATACGCTGAGCCTCTAAAAAGAAAAAATCTGACAAATTTTGTCTGTGTGTAATCAGAAAACCTTGCCTTTTGCATAAAGGATATAAATTATATGTAATTATGTCTTCAACAACTACATGGGTGATTATCTGTTTCTATGGAGCTTATCAACAAATTAAGAATCTTATATTAACTATTCTCCATATCACCAACTGTGTTGCTCTGGCAGTCCTGTTAAGAAATATTTTCATATCACAAAAGGGATTGAACAAAGAATAAATCTATCTCTATAACTAAGCAACCTGTTTTATATGACTGTTTATTACATGATAGGACTAGAAGAATGCCTATAGAAATAAAAAGATGTTGATATGCTCCAGAATATACTGGGTTTTCATTCCTCCTGTTCTAAAAAGCCAAAATGTGAATTAAGAGCCATCCATTTATCTTGAAATTTGACATCTGTCAAAGCCTTTATTAGTTCCTCACAGACAACCAAACACTGTACACTGGTGTTAGGATTAGGATGTCATTACCAGCAACATAAAGGAGCCAGCACAGTAAACACAGGTGATCCTAAGTATGCGAATGCCTATGGGAACAAGAGCATCTACTAGCTTACTTCTGTGGTAACCACAACCCATCATGTTGCAAACTTATTTAAAGAACAGCTTTGATGAGGGACACCCATTGATCTTGTAGATATTGATCTAGATAGTCACAAGTGCTGTATTAAAGAGGCTGAGAGATCTGCTCTGCCTCAGCTTCAAGCAATGCCCTGTCCTACAGTGAGACTTTCAAAGTATTAGCTACTTTCCAGGCTTATTATGCCTTCCATCAAGATCACTAACAGTTGATTTCATTGAAGTTATGGCACTTTTGCATCCAATGACTCCAAAAATAAGCTTGCTGAGAGCAGTTTTCTAAAAAACAGCAAACAAACAAAAAATATATCAAGTTATGAAAAGTGCTGAATCAGTTGTAATGAGTCAGCCTGGAAGCATCATTTTAGGACATCTACACACTGAGTTGGCAATTATAATATCTGCCAATGAGTCCAAACAGAACAGCTGGAATGTTAAATATCAAACCTCAAAATAAATTTCTGCAGACCAAGAATTACTCAGTGAATCAATCTGAGTAGAAGTACCTCTGAGAAGTCATGATCTCTTGTGGATAATTCATGAACAGAAAAAGGCCAAATTCATAAAATTATTCATTATAAATTATTCACCTTCCTTTTTGGAGGTATGAAGTATAAAATTAAGTGTTTAGCTTTGATTAAGTGAGGAACTGAATGTCATAAATACAGCATTTGATTCAATAGATCCTAGGAAATTAACTGCTTTTGGAGGAAGGAGAATAAACTCTTCTTTCTATCACTTTTGAAACTTGATTAGCTGTTTGCATAGTGAATGTGTACACAGAGTCAGATCCCAAAAGATGCTGAGCTTGTACAACTCCCACCATCTTCAGCTGTAGTTACTCAGCATATTTCAAGTTCATCCACAAAACACTGTATGCAAAGTGCTAAATTTTGATATTTTTTCTTGGAAAAGCTCATCAAGTTAAAGAAAGCACTGATGAATTGTATCAGAAATTTCACTAGCAACACCTTACCTTCACAATCTTCTTTTCTCTGTCACTGATACAGCTGGAAACACCAGGTTCACAACTCTTCTCACTCATGCATGTGAAGACACTTTTCCTTCTGAAGAGTTTTTTTTTCTCAACTCAGCATTATTTCATTCCTCTTCCACTCATTGTCCCACAGCCAAGCACAAAATATGCACCTTCAGCTAGAATAAAAATAATAATAATAATACAGGTTTAGAGGACTCCTTGCATGTTTCAGATTTTTTTACATAAAATTTTTGAAGTTGTGTTTCCCAAAAGGGGAGTTTCTGAATATTTTTCTTTTATCTTTTAAAATGCACTGATGATTTTTCTCTCCCCTGTTATTAATTACATAGCATTTGCTTTTTGTCTATTTGAGGTGTTTTTTGTTCAGGCCCCAAAGTGGCAGCATCAGACAGAATGTCCCATTTCTTCCCTTGCTCTTCTGCCTGCTGCTGCATTGTGTTCAGCTTTTTACCACTGTTACCAATAAACACTTTCTCAAAGTGCTAGGATACTAATGAGAGCACTGAAATTGCATACATTAATTACTGGCAAGAGTACACACACATTTTCCTTTTTAATCTCATTTAGATATGGCAGGAATTGCATTTTCGTACATTTCAATAGTGAAATGTAAAGTTTTCACATATATATGTTCTTTTCTAGTTGCTGTCCACAAAAAATCACAGCATAGCAAGGAAGAAAGTAAAAGTTGATGTGAAAGCACACAACACACCACCCTGTTCTGAATAAAACTAAACACAGTGAAAATCAATGAGATATAAGGTCAAAAGATGGCCATGCCTTGGAAGCTGTGCCACACGTGGTTGCCTCTTTGAACCCACACGTGAAATCTGAGGGATCTAAACATACAGAGCTAGAAATGGATGCAGAGATATACAACTGAATTTGGGCAAACCACATGGCTAGGGCAACGCCAAGGTGTCTTAGTTAGAACAGCTGGGACCAGTTCATCACTGTATGTGTGTAACCCAAAACTGTGTATTCTATAACCTTCCATGCCATTTCCCAGAAACTGTTATCAATAGAGCATTTACACCCTCTGCCCACAGCATGCCTGACTCCTCAGGCTATAAACTAGGTGTTAAGAGGCCTTTGAGATAGGAGGGTGCTCTTGTCCTCACACCCATTGTGGAACTCCCTGCCCTGAGGGAGGTACTGGGCATTCCTGCCTGAACTGGAAGATATATAATCTTGGAGTCTTGGGACTTTTTTAACCACTCATGGGATCCAGAGGAAGACTGCAGATCACCACTCTCAACCAGACTGCAGACCACCACTCTCAACCAAACTGCGGACCACCAGTCTTGACTGGACTGCAACCACCACTTTTCAACCGGACTGCAACCATCACTCTCGACCGGACTGCAATCACCACTCTTGACCAGACTGCAACAGCACTCTCACCAACAAGTTTTCCTCTCTCCTTTTACTTGGGACTCAGGGGGCCCAATGAACACCAATGTTCATGCCCCAGGGTGCTGGGTTATACATTTGGTTTTGTGGGTTAAAACCAATTGTTTGTCTGTATAATCATACTTATTGTATTATTTTATTAAATTGTTATTCTGACTTATAATCTCTCTTTTGAGTTGGGTTCATTTCCCCTGCCGGTTTACCTTTAAACCAGCACACAAGGTCAAGGGAAGATTTAGTACTGTTCATATTTAAGGTGGAAGAATTTCCTTATACTTTTGTAAAGTTGAATTACTTATCTTCACACGCCAGTTCTCCCAGGGACTCAGACAATAGTGGGCAATGAAAAGAGCAACCCACAGGAATAAAAACTTACAGACAGTCAACATCAGTGAATGTTGGCCCTTTCATGAAAAGCAAAAAACCCTCCATCCTTCTCAGCCTCTAAGAGACTTTTCCACCCCCTGAAGATGCTTTTACAGCTCCCCAGGTCTCCCGAACTAAAAGGAAACTTTTCCAAGGTTATGGTAGTTAGAATGAAGATTGATGTGTCTCATCACCCTGGGCTAAGGAATATTAAAGTATGACAAAAAATGAAGCATTTTCTTTCAAAATTACCTAAAATATTACATCTCTTAAAAGAGAGACTATGGACCCTCATTTGTTTCACTTATTCGTCAATCTACAGCTTTTCCTCAGGAGGAAAGAGTAGTTTTTCTTTAGCCTTTTGAGGAGGAAAAAGCTGTAACTCATTCATTGCCAAATGTTCCACTTCACTGACAGGGCACTCTTTGGCAGACTGGTTGTTTTTCCAACATCACAAACACAATTTTAGCAATAAAAATTAATGCCTGTCTGCCAGCTTTGCAGAACTCCATTTCATAACCCATCAGCTTAGGAAGTAAATTTAAAGCCTATCTCCTGTCAAAAGCAAGCAGGCTTTTACCCTTGCCCTGTTAGTCTGGCATCTTTCCAGCCTCAATCCACATTTAGGAGCAATATTAATTTCTGTTTCTCTGAGTTGCAGCTGTGAAAGGATAAAGAAATGTCATTTTTCTTTCCTGGCAGGATAGATAATGCTTTTAATTTTTCACTAGATTAAGTTAATGACCAAGTATGGAAATCATTCCTTGAAATGGCCTAGAGTCCAACTGAAGGTGAGAGGTGCACATTCTTCTTGTGCTGGAGCTCTTCTCAGGTATTACAGAGAAAGCCTTACCTAGTCTTACCTACAGAATCCTGTAGCTTTACAGGTGTCAGCAGTCCAAGCTGTATTTCCACACTGATTAAGGATAAATAAGATTGGTGAAATGTAAGTCTTTCTGTGGTAGGAAATTAAAGGATATCTGCCCAGCTGAAGAACACTGGTAGGAGCATGTTACCTTTCACTCAGTCCTACCAACACAATCAACATTTTATTTGTGAAGTATGTTGCTCTAGGCATATGCAAACTGCATAGAAATATACACCATGCAACAAGACATCCTTTGCAGGATAGCTGTAGGGGAGCGGTAGGATCACTGAGTGTTAGTTCAGATGGCACTACACATGGAAATTCTAAAACAGTCCTGAAACAATGCATGTATACAACACCAACTGCACCTTCAGTCTGTCGCAAGGTAGGTAGCAAGGGTAATTGAACATCTGCTAGAGTTTGGTCCCATAGTTATTTCTAATTGGGTTCTTTCTCTCTCTCTGCGCCTGAATTGATGTGTGCTGGTTGGTCTAAGCACTGTTTTAAACATTTCTGATAGTTCTGGCACATCCCTTTATGAGGCACCAGATGTGCAGGTACTGAAATAGCTGCTGCTGACTTCTACCTATAAGGAAACTGGAAGGTAAGTAATTAAAAAATAAAATAAAATGAAAACTTTATTGCATTGTGATCTTTAAAAAAAAAAAAAAAAGAAAAAGAAAGAAAAAGTGGGTTAACCAGGAGAAAGGGGAAATTTCTATTTTGAAATGCAGTTTTGAATTTCTCCAGGCTTGTCAGTCCATCTGGACATTGCTAGATGCCTAGTTACATCAGCACATCATGTTTCAGTACCCATATTTTTTTACCTTTAGAGTGTCTCTTATAGTCTCCTCCCACCACAACATATTCCTAAAGTTCCATATTATATTTTGTTTCAGAAAAGCATCAGAGAAGAACAGCACATGAGTTGATTAGTGCAGTGCTCAGGCCACCAGGAAGGCAATGACTGTCTGCTCCTCTCGTGCCTGTTATTTTCTTGGCTCCCTTATCAACATCTTCCCTGGGTAGTTCCTCAGAACTCTAATTATAGGACTGATGATAACAACCATCAGGAAAGCAATATTTTATTGTTATACTTAGTAGCAGTAGTTTGCTACTCATGTTGACCTAGGAAAAGAGGAAAAAAAATTGTTTACAAATGTATCATTATACAGCAGATCTTAAATTGCACAACTATTAGCTGTAAGTATTGACTATTGTCAGAGCTCTGCTTCAGGCCCATGAAAAGGTCAAGCCTTTTCATTTTTGTTCTTTTTATGTGAGGAATACCAAATAATAAAATACACAATTTATCGGGCTGACGAGATTTTTTTCCCCAAGACTTTCAAAACGGACGCCAGGTTTGAATCTTCTTTCCCATTATTATAGAAATAAAGTGATTTCACTTTCTTTTCTTACTTGAGGAAAAGAATTTAATTTCCCATAATAGTACCTAGAAAAAATAGTCTTTATTTTCCCCACAAACTTTATACGAACAGTTATATCATGATAAGCTGCCTGTGCTTCTATCCTTAGGATGTCAACAGAGAGTAGTGCTTTTGCTCAGAGGATGAGATAGAAATAATAGCTCCCTACTGGTCTATCAAGTCAGCTAACAACGCTTTCAAAGCACCAACATTTTCAAAGCATTGCATGCCTCATTTTAAGGAATCATATCCAAATGCAGATGTCTGAATGAAAACAGTTTGACCTTAAGACTCCTAAATTTCTGATAGTGATATACATTCTGCATTTTAATAAACCATCCATTTTATTTAGATTTCCTAATTAACTACATGAAATTTTAATCTTAAGCCACATAAATTGCACAAACGAGATGCTTAAATCCATTTGTACAGCATCACAATTTTGCAATAGATGTCAGGTGTTTTTCTGAAGTTTATTTCTGTGTTGTTACACCGAGTACACCATCTTCTAAATAGTCAGAGAAGTTCATACTGCTTCAAGGAGAAGAATTATAAAGCACATGAGACAGAAGCCAGCAAGAGACTCTCAGCCCATAATTTTTAACTCTTCTACCACATAAAAGGAATTATCCTGGCGAGATAAAACCACATGGAAATGTCTACTATCTTTGCAGTTAAACACACAGTAACAAAGAAATGTACAATTTATTTGGGCATTTGCAAACAGCAACAGTGATACCCTTATTTACTTTTCCCAAACTCCATGGAAGAAAACTCCAGCTGCTGCTGCAGGAAGGAAGCAAGGCACAAACATGCCTCGCTTGGCTGGGGAAAGTCTTTAAATCTAATAAGATGTTTCCATAAGTGTCAGTCTTCAGCTTTAATACCAAAAGCTTACTCCAGAAACTATTTTTTTCCCCAAAGTAACTTGTGAGGCTGCAAAATTCCATCAAATACAGTTACACTGTTCCATGTAAATGCAGGGGAAAACTGCTTGAAATAAGGAGTTTGACAATCAGACGCAGAATCTTAGTTCTTCAAAGGTGACAATAAAAGGGATAAGGTAAGTGGTAAAAGATAACTAGAAACTTGCTGAAGAGCTTCAGGGACTTTTTTTTTCCACTCACCTTTTCTTCACCCTCTAAAGGCTGCAGACTCTCAGGCTGCAAACATCTGTTAGCATCTCTTTCCTCAGCTGGCATTGGCAAACTGTCCAGCTTTTGCCAACCCATTCAAACCCAGTAGTCTCCATGACAATATTCCAAAGCTTTACATGATGGTCCATAGGAAGGATGAATTTAGAGACTGTCGTACCCCAAACACACGTACTTTGTTACTCACTGAAGACGATACTCCAGACTGCAACATGGTACCTCCAAGCTGCAACTCACATGCCTTTCCAGCCTCCCTGTACTAGGACAGGATCACCAAGCAAGGGGCAGGAGGCAACACCTCAACACCACCATATTTTCAATGCCAATCATTATACTGAGGAGCAATCAAAGGGCAGTTTAGCTCCCCATCGCTATACTGCTCCTCTGTGTCACAGTGGGAGACGCAAGACTGCTGGTGAAACAAGGAGAAATGTGGTGTACCTGTGGAAAACAAATAAATAAATAAAATCATACATGCAGCACCATGCAACCAACCCTACTGTTTATGTCCTGATTGTGTTCATATATTCCCATTTTATTATTATATCACCATCACCTAGGGACTCTTGACTAGTAAAGCCTTAAAACAAAGTTTAGCCTTACAGGTTGTGGTGTGCATGTCTTTGCTTACATTGTTTCCAGCAACCTCTGTACATCTGTAAATAAAGGCACAGAATTTAGATGATCCACGTGGAGGATGGAGAGGATGACTTATAGCACCTTTCAACTTCCACAGCTTTAAATTCTGTAGTCCTGTGGAAATTATAATTTGCATGGCTAATAAGACCATTGATGCTTCAAAGAGTTGATTGTTAAGAGCTTGCAACAAAGACATAAGATTGTGCTTCAGGGTTTCTCTTAATATTAAGGAATTGTATTTTTTCATAACGGTGTGGATAGAGTTTCATCCATCTCTCTCTGGAGCATCCCATATTTGCCAGACCTGGGAAGGAAGATCAGGAAGACTGCACTTTGGATCTAGTATGACAATTTCAGTGTTGCGTATATATGCAGAAAAGCATGAGCAAGAATACCCTCTCACACATAGAAGAACACTTAACCTGTTGAAAGGTTTCACTATCTTGAGTCACATTTTAAATATTAAATATATAGAATAAAATAAGTTTTTCCCAACATGTATATATACATGAAATACACATACACATATCTATAACTATATGTAAACTTACAGATAAAATCCGTGTGCATGGCACAAAACCATGATTATTTTGTTGTCAAACACAAACTAACATTTTTTGTGAATTAGCTGAATTGAACTTCAAAGGCCTTGAAAACAGATTAAATCACTATAGCTGGGGTTTGATGACAATGGCATCAAATGTCTTCTCTGAAAGATCAAACAGTACTCTGCTCTTCTGCTTCAGCTGGCAAAGTTTCATTCAATGACATTTTCAGTCTCAAAAAATGTGAAGAAACTGATAACTGCTCTTTTGTATGACCTGAATATTTTTTCTCTTGCTTTTAACAGTTCTTACAAGTGTTTACATTTTACCCTGGAGTAATTGTCAGTTTTAATTCCTTCAGGCCATTTAATTCCTTGTTTCTTTATCATTCCCTTTAAAATTAGGCATCTGGAATCAAATAAACTTGTATATTGATGTTTGGCAACCACCAAACACTGATCATCAGTTGCAGTTCTGATCAACAGCTTTCTCATCTGCTGCTGTTAGAACAAGAAACGTCCACCCAGCAAAGCCCATGTCAAAAACTGGAAAAGGAAAAACCTAGTCAGATTTTTAATGGTTTGTATCAGTTACATGTGACATAGCAGTTTGTAGAAAAAAATAAGAGAACATTTATGAGGTCTCAAACATAACCCAGTACACCACAAAACTGGCACATGTAGCCACTTCATTCTTCAACTGAACAACTGTTGTGCTGGTACCCACCAATTTACCCAGAAAGACACCACATCTTCCTTTTCCTCTAAGTTTCTGGGTATTTTTTGATTCTTCCCTTTTTATATATTCTCTCCTGAAAAATTGGTATTTTTCAAGATTTTAATCATAGAAAAAATTCAAGCTATATTTTTTTAATAAACTTTAAAAATGGAAAATATTTTCTATGCAACTTCTTCACATAGATATTTCAGAATGACACAGATTAAAGCAAAGGAAAATTATTAGAAGTTGTCTTGGGACTGCTTCAGCAAGAAGGAAAAAAACCCACACCTGTTGTAAGATACAGGGATCTCTTTTCTGCCACTGCTTCAGCAGAGGAAGTCAAGGGAGGAGAGAGGCAAGGCAGAATAGAAGGGATAAGGAACAGGCAATCTTCAGTCTTGCCTGCTACATATGCAACTCTACATACACCAGAAACCCAAGCATTGCACTGAACACACATCTATTCCTTGGAGAAACAATGACAGTTCTTACTTACATTGTCTAAAAGAGTGCTGGAAGGCTCCCAAATATTACATCTATGAGACTGAAAAATATAAAAATCAGCAGGACGTGCAGGTGTGGAGTTATGGAGTCAAAGTTCATGTGATGAAGGTAGAAGAGAACTGATTTTATTTATATGTAAAATATTTTCCCCATTGCTGGAAATGTTAACATAATTACAGACTCTTCCTTGTCTCAAATAAACATTCCCCTTCCCTAATTATTCATGGACTCACCATTTAACATGCATACTTAATTCCTGGTAGGAATTTCCATGGACAAAACTTTAACTAGTTCTTGAATTTTATTTTTTAATTCAGGTATCTTCATTCTGCTGGTGTCAGAGTAGAGTTTGTACCTTTGGTTGATTGTCAGGAATTGCAGGTACTTTAGTATCTGTAGATTAAGAATAAAAAGGAGCTCATCTAAGAGTAATAAGTACCAGACATCTGGTAAGATAGTATTTGGAAAATAAAATGTATCAATTGTGATCCACTTATTGTCTCAACTGGAGTTTTATGGAGTTCTAGTGCAATTATGTTGTGAAGAGTTTCACAGAACACCTTAATTTTGAATTAAAATGTCTAGGGAAGCAAACGCACTGTATTTTAGGCTTGTATTTTATTTTTCTTTAGCAGTCTGAAAAATCCATATCACAGCATTTATTATGTACTCAGATATATTTTATTGCAGCTCTGCAGAAAATTGCAGTTTATCCTACTGTGTCTCTGAACTCAGTGAGGCAGTCCTTAAAAATGGAATACACAAAAGGCTAGGGACTGACTCCTCTCTTGCAAAAAGTGTATGCCTCCCACGGCATCAAGACTGGTGAAGGGCCTCGGTTTACTACTAACTCTGGAGCAAAAGTTCATGAGAAACTGTGTATAGATAACAGTTTCTGCTCTTAGAAATGGTATTTTCTTTTTTTTTCCCATAATTGATGCTTCCATGTCCGCATATAGTACTCTATCACCTGACTTTGACAGAGAACCGTTATCTTCAGTGTGCAGAATGTCCCCACTGAAGTTAGAGAGGTATGCACAGATGTTCACACACACTGTGCACACACACCACAATGAGCTAAGAACTCAGAACCATAAGAAACAAACTGCTTTTCCCTTTGGAAACCCTGCATTAATCTTCTCTCTTTTCTTTTCATGTCAGTAACTGTAATGAAGACACTGGCTCCATACAGCATAACTCATTAATACCAGAAGCTTATGTGTTAAGCACTGTTAGAACATCTAGCCCATTATACAAGAATGAAAGCTAATATAAATATGGACTCCAAAACAAAAATCCGTGACCTTTTTAGTTTTCATTTGGTAGGTTTCTTGCTGACTTCATTTTGCTGCTCTGCTTTCCCTACATTTTGTAGAAGACAAGAAGAGTAAGAAACCATAACAAAAGGCAGGACCCAATAGAGCAATTCCATAGTACCATCTAGAGCTTGTGGCTGTTATAACACCACTGAAAAGAAAGGCTTTTCTGGACTTTCACTAAGGTCTGTATGCTAGAGGTAAGAAGAAATCCTGTATTTTTTTTTCCAGGGCCACAGAGGGGATAATTCCAGTATGGTGAAAACCAACTTAGAAGTGAGCGCTTTGCATCGTTTATGCAGGCATGATGGTTTTAATACTCTGTTTTCATAGATGCCATTTTCAGAATGTTTTATTATCCTACAGCTGACCCTTCAGAGAAAAAAATGTATCGGGGATAGAATGGTATATCTGACTTAATCATTTCGGCAGGTCGGTGTCTCCTGAAAGCAATTTTTCACCAGTCACTGCAGACAGGGTTACAGCATGTAACTCACATCTCAGCAACACTTCCAACATGACTAACTGTTGACAACATTTGAACTTTTGAGCTCTGCCATCCTTGGGCATAGTCGCAAGAAGAACAAGCAAAAATACGACAGTCATCAAGGACACTAGGTCCCTCCCCCTCTTCACAAGTTAGAGCATTCAGCCTTCCCTTTCAAATCTCCTCTCAAAAACACACCATGAATCCCATTTAATTAGAAATGCTCTTGCACATTCATTGTACGTGCTGGCTTTGACTCAGAAAGCATATTCTTCTGGCTAATGTCTATGTGCAGCACCTCTGTTCAAATAAGAGACTCCATAAACAGAACTTCTGTTATTTCTGTGCTTTCTTAGACTACTAATTGAGCAGCCTGACAACTCTTAAATAATAGTAACAGGCCACTCAGGCTTTCAGGGACAGGTGAAAGAGGACAGGCAAACAAATCCATGGTCACATACCTCTTTCCTTTCACTTCCTCTTCCCTCTATCCCTTCTTATCCAGCAAGTCAGCCTTTCCTCTTGTCTCTATCCCAGTTTATCAATCTTTTTTCTACAGAGACTCATCTACAGCCGTCAGTGGTCCATAGCACAGCAGAATTAATGCAGTTGATGTGCATTAGAAAGGGGAAATGTTGGCAATACACGATTACAGATTAAATGATGCAATTTCAGGGTCAGCACTACAGAAGGCACTTATGAAGAGGCTGACAAGTAAAGAAGAATGGCAAGTGAATGAGGGCAGTTACAGTAATGTACATTTGCCTTCTCTGCAATCTGTAGACTCTGCTACCATCTGCTGGTTTATGAAAAAATCCAGGGAATCTATTTTAGTAGCTCTATATACATAATCTTTCAGCTGTCTCTCATTATGAGAACAGTCCTCATTTCAGGTCACAGCCTACCTTCAGCCTCCACAGAGCTGTCAATTAGGCTCATTTTTGTTTCCTGATGCATTTCCGACAGCAGGCATGAGGAAGAATGGAAAACAGACAGTGGAAAATTTATACTAAACCCAAACAATATATCCCAGAGCAAGATACATTTTCAGGATTTTACCAAAAAAAAAAGGGAAGAGAAAAAAAAAATCAATGCAATTAGTTCCAGTTTATTCTAGAGGGCAGAGGGTAAGGATGGATTGAAAGATATTCAATTCTGGTTTTGAACGAACCCTTCATTAAGCTTCCCTACCTAACTGATATATAAATTATCATATTCCACTGAAATCAATGGAGCAATGCAGCCTGCAATCTTTTGAGAGTGTGATCCAGGGAGGATGCATACCAAACTGAAATGCAAAGCTATGGCCAAGGTACATTAAATAGAGGAAGAGGGAAAGCATGATCATATTTCGAAATACAGTGTTATTATTCTACACATTCTTCTCTTAGACCCATGTAATAATATCTAGACACTTCCAGAACTAATAAAATAGTCTGTTTTTAAAATCACCGCCTCTTCTTCATCCATGTAACCTGTCAGAACAATTGGGAAAGGGTTGGCAGTGGTGGCAACTTCTACAGAAGAGTGGCCTTAAAAATTGGATGCACACAAGCAACCTAGTTCTGTAGAGTTTAAGGCCGAAAAAGATCATGGTGGCACTTCCATATGTACTGCAGTCCACAGGCTTTTACGCAGTGACTCCTCTTTGAAGTCATCACTTCTAACTGAGTTGGGGTTTCAGAGTGGAAAAATCACATTTATATTCTTTAGTTTGGAAAACTACATTCTCAGGTCATTTATACTCACTCAGCCTTATTTCTGGTGCACAGTAAGGTCCACCCTGGTACTGGAACAAAGTTTTAGCGCTCAATGGGAAGCTCACAGAATGGTGGCAAACCAAAGAGACCGGAGCATTCCAACAGCTACTTGGCGTCATGGAAAAAGTCCATGTTATCTCAGCCCTTTAGATAGCACAATTTCCCATCCTGGGACTAGCCAAGACTCCCCTAGTTCAGCTGGAGGATGCTATGCTTTACTCATGTTGGGGGCCATCCCCATTTCATGGCAATATCTAAACACAAGGGATTTCTAGGTTTGGAGGCATTTGAGCAAGGAGGTCTTAGAACTTGCTTTGAGAAAAGCCCATGACTAATGTAGCCCTGCAGTGAGTCTTCCGCATTTTCCTTCACAAAACTGAACTTACTACCAGCACCATAAAGTAAAAGCAAGCAGCTTTCTTTAGGACCTCCATACTAGTATAAACAAAGGAAAGGGATGTACACGTGCTGTTTTTGCAAGGGTGAAAATCACAAGCAGCCTGTGTTATTTGCCATGTAGCAAAAAGGAAACCGAAGTTAGTGGAATCAATGAGAAAGCATTGGTTGTATCTTTAACGTACGTTACACCAGAACTCCTTTTAAAATAAAACTGGACACAACTCCAATAGCACATTCTCTGGAGAAACTGAATTAAGGTGACTGACATTATGCTATTTGGTTCAGAGGTGAGATGACAAAACAGATGCCTTGCAGATGAATCACAGTAAAGTTCTGGTGTAACTGCAGGGATCTTGGCACATTCTGTGCAATGATGGGCTTTTTTTTGGTATATTTCAGCCAGACTTTTTCTATTACTACAGAATTTTTAATAACTCTGTGGGCAAGGTTTTCTTTCTGAGCAGGAAAAAAAATAAATATTTAAAGTCACACCTGCTAATAAATTTAAATATTTAACACTCCTTAATAATACGTCATCCTAATATTTGTTTTCAGGAGTGAAAGTGAACAAATCTCCCATGAGGATAAGTCAACATGAATTATAGACCATGCACTGCTTTTTATTAACAAGTTGAGAATAATATGGAAAAAGGTCCAATTTGACAAAAAAAAAAATAAAAGAAAATCACCAAATGCAGGATCATAGAAAGAATTATTAATACAATAAACTTGCTGAGCTGATTCATACATTCAAGAAACAAAGGGACAAATGAAAGAATCAGGCTCTGATCACATGGTTATCCATCCCTATTAGATAAATCCAGTAATTTATGGGATTTGTTATTTATACCAAATAAACTAGGGAAAAATATTTACAATCTGCTTGGTTATATTTATTAGAAAGTAATGGAAGCACAAATAAGCTTTGCAATTAGTTCCCTTTTCTACTATATAGCTGAAAAGAGATTTTGGCTCTTATTTTTGAGATCATCGAAAGGGATAAACTGAAACACTGGAAAAGTGCATTTACTTCACTTTCCAGAGAACTACAAACTACTGCAAGGGAGGATAAGAAACAGTCACAAATGTATCCATTAACATAGGCTTTGGACAGACAGAGAAGGACTTCCGACACCATAATCCTTGCAGCACAAGGAGCCCAATGGTGGTCTCTGCTTCTTGCAGATCCCAGTTCCAAGCTCAACCTCCTTTCTGTTGAATCAATATTGTTCAGTGGGGGGTCTCATTTTTACATGTTCTAGGTCTAGAAGACATACATCTATTTACAACACTGCATTTGAAGAGCAGATGTCTTTGTGTAAGATATATCATGTTTCGGGATATGCTGCACTTACTTGCCATACTTGTAAGAGTTTGTTTACTATAACAACTCCTGAAACACTCCCTATAAGGGAGGGATTATTTTTAGCACTGATCAATCTTACTTGGAAATAAGACAGCAGAGGGAAATAAAATGCAGCTCTGAAAATGTTTTACCAGTGAGATCAGAGTGAAAATATTGCTTCGTGATTCACACACAGCTAAGTGTTATAAAGAGATTAATTCTCCCACTTGTTGATGTCAGAGTCCCTGCAAGATAACCACAACTTTCATCAAAGAACCATTAAAATGAGCTAAAACTTACACAAATTTATAACAAGAATAGCAATAAATTTCCTTTATTTTCAAACTAAAGAAAATTTAGGAGCCAGATCATTCAGCTTTTGGCTACCGAAATTGTGTGATTGAAAAACACAGAGCTAGAGCACAGAAAACGTTTAGTTTTTTCATTACTCTGTTATTTAGCCAGTCTGTCATTCTACTTAGGTTTTGACTTCAGAGCTAATCTTTTTCCCTGGTGGGAGTGCTCTGAGAGTGGCACTCTGCAGCACATACCAAAATAGCCTCTTGGTTAAGTTACTTTCCAGAAGCAGGAGCTCTGCCCTGTTCCCCACGTGAAGCAGATGATGATTTTGTGTGTAAATTTGATGCATCCCAGACACATTTCCTTTAATTGAATTACTCTTGTTTCATTTCATAAAGAATTAAAGTGTTTCCTCCATGTTTACTGTTTTGGAGAAAGAGGGCTAAAAAGACTAACTGCAGTTGCAAGTATGGGTTACAATTTTGCCTTCTCAGTAGAACTAGTAGTCAAATTTGGACTCAACTGAGTCAGAAGAAATCTTTCCTCTAACAAAAAGGACTGGGATTTCACTCTAAGACTTCAAAGGAAGTAAAAGGGAAGAGCAAAGCTTACTTCTATAGCAACAAAAAAGAACAAAGAAAGAGGCAAATGGATTTACTTTTTTTTTAAGTGTTAAAAGGTCATTCATCTTTACTAAAGCTAACAAAACAAATGTCATTAGAGGTAGGAGATATAAAAGGTCAAATAAATATCCTGAACATGAAGTTAAAATGTTACAGAAAGACTAAAGGAAGAGAAGAAGCACATTTCTTCCTCTGAGGATAAAATTATTAAAGAATAAAAATAATTTTGGAAAAAAAAATCTCAAGAGGAAAAAAAATTTGAAGTAACAAGCCTGCATTGGAGAAGAAATAATATCCATTTCTTAAATGTCTAAGGAGCAAGCAGTAACAAGAAGCTATAGTGTCTAGAACATTACTGAACTCAGTTTTTGAAACCTGAAAAATCTTAGGAACCATGCCCAACAGAAAAAAGAACATTCCTTGACAGAATGGTATCTCTAGAATTCTGTCTGAATAATTGTATCGATAAACTGAAGAAAAACAAAAAGAAACAAGAAGCAAGTCCAAAAAGTAAAAAAGCAACAAATACAGAAATGTTAATTTATCAGCAGATCATATTACCAAAGAAAGCATTTAGACTACATTGATCGCTTGATTCAGGGTTAAGTATCTCTTTCCATGGTCATCCTTGAGAAGAAGTTATTCACCTTTAGGGAATTTTCTTCAAAAGTTAAAAATTTTTGGAAGTGTAAATGGAACTGCCCAATGCAAGGGGCAAAAGTAAAACAAAAGAATCACTGACATTGTCACCAACTTCCAGTAAGATCAGAGCTCTCATCCAAAAAAGCTTATTCAGGACAGGATTTATGTCTAAGTGCTGCAGGTTTGGGGTCCTATACACATTAAAATTCTTGGATAAATTTTATTTATTTATTTATTATTCTGTACTTGCTGAATTTCCATCACTAGAAATGGTCTACATTTTAGATCCTTTATGATAAAATGTGGGCATTACACTACTTTTTTTCATGACTTGAGTAACTGTCGGTGTTCTTATTGCTTCCCTTTCTTGATTTTGACAAGTGTCCTGAACAATAATTATCCTGATTATCCTTATTCCAAATACTCTGTTTTCAGAGAAAAACATGTTCTGGTGAATTTATGGTTTATTTTATATTTTTTCTAATTTGATTATATGGATTCAGCTGTAATGTGATCCAAATCTGGAACACACTTTTCTTAATTTAATGGCCTGTTTTAAGAGCATGACTTCTCACTTGAAAAATACCTCCAATAGGATAAACACAAATAAACTAAAAACTGTAATATTTCTATAGTTCTATTCAATTACCTGTTTGCAGATGCTAAGTATTCCACACTGTTGTATAGTAATAGTGCTGTTGTAAGGTTTATCTATGAAGGAGCAAAATGCAGCTGTCTACTGCTCTTTAATCTTCAGATGTCACAGAATTCCACATAGAGGAGTTAAACTTCATCAGCTGGATTGTACATATGGGACAATAAAGCACAGAAATAGGAAGCAAATTACACAACATCTATTGTCTCGTGATTAGGACAGACATAGTTTTCATAATCCAGTCTTAACTGTACTAATCTGCCTGTTTCTCCCCTGGTAAGGGAAAGGGCTGGACAGAGACTCATGTGTCACGCTGTGCCAAAACTGAACACCATTACAGTCAGACAGCAGGAAAGATGAGAGTGGAGCCTCACATAAAACACACTTCAAGGTGTAAGCAGAGTAACTGTGGAGTAAGCAAAGGTTGGCATTTACAGCCTGTCTACAGTTCTTCAGTAAGCAGCCATTGGTGTACACAAAGTAGCTCAGCCAGTTCTCTTACACTGATGGTAAGAATAGTATGAGTTATTTCTTTTTCACTGCAAGATGTGGGCATGCAAGCAGTTCCTGGGAAATTAATGGTAGGCTGTAAACATATACCTTTGGTTATTCAGGAATAATTACTTATTTGTCCATAGACCCCTGACAGCCAGAGAGATGGGTCAAAAGACAGGATTATGGCCAGAAAGGAGCTCCCTTTTGCCAGACCCCAAATTACAGGAGCAGTCTGTGCAACTTTGTGGTACACTTTTGAAACTCCTGTAATTACTCACACAGCCCTCCAGCTGGTTTCACAAACCAAATGTCAACATGCTTTTGTCTAGGACTGTAGAGAGAACTTGGATTCCCTAGCTTTGGACCCCATCCTGCCTTAGTCCACATCATTTCATGTTCTTCCGGGTTTACCAACTCCAGCCTAGCTCCAACTGCTACTACGTCCCTGAAGACACTTGACTCCAAGAGCTGTGTCTCAGAAATGCATTGCTCTAGAGTGCCATGAAATCCAAAAGAAAACACAAATCAGTTTCCTATTTAAGTTTTCTGGGTACGATCCCATCTCTGCACGAATTTTGGACTAAGCTGTGACAATCAACTACTTTCCTACTTGTCTACAGATGTGACTACATGATCTCAGCATAAGTAAACCTTGTTTGTACCTTTTGATTTATGGACTAAAGCATTTCTACATTGTACTTCATTCTCTCCTGACCAGTGAAATGTCATTTCTGTTTCTCCTAACAGTCAATAGTCTTATAGTCAAGTGGCCTAATATCTACAGTGGTGATCTGCATTAGGTGCTCACTTAAATCAGCTTTATTGCAAAATTTCCTTGCTCCACAGCTCTGGTATTTCCTTTCCTCCATCCAACAGGGCTAAACTTTTCACAGCTGGAAAACTTTTATCACACACATGCTGATCCTAGAGGAGCAGTGAACACAATTCATGTATCTTCTGAGTTCAGTGGTAGTTTCCTTATGTGGTACTTTCCCAAGACCCTCTGTCTTGGAAAACTGCAAAAAACAGCAGTTATAGAGAAAACTCTGTGTTTAAAACAAAGCAAGTAAGCAAACAAACAAACAAAAAAACAAACAAAAAACCCCAAACCAACCAACCAAACAAACCCCCCCCACAAAATCCACAACCAAAAACTCACAACCCATATATTTTACAGCTTTATCTGGAGCAGAAGTCTGAAACGCAATGGTAGCCCGAAGAAAGGTTCACTCTGATCCCAAGCAAATCTATAAAGGTCAAAATTCCTTTCCAGATGCCATCTCTGTCCAAACTAATATTTTACCCTCTTTTGCAATTAAAACGTACAGTATTCTGTACTATAGAATAGCTGTCACTTGTAGCATGTTGCTTTCCTAATCATCCACTTTTCAGTGTCTCATGCTCTGCTAGTGAGGAGCTGCATAAAAAGACAGAAGAGAGCCTGGGCAGTACAGCTGACCCAAACTGGCCAAAGGGATATTCCATGCCACAGAACATCATGCCCAGTATATAAACTGGGAGAGTTACCTGAGGGAGGGCCAAATGTTGTTTGGGGACAAGCTGGACATTAGTCAGTGGGTGGTGAGTAACTGATTGTGATTCACTTGTTTCTCTTGGGTCCCACTACTCTTTCTCCCTCTCCTTATTACTACAATTATTACTATTGTTATTATTACCAGCAGAAACATTAGTATTATTAATTATTATTTTTGTTACTATAATTATATTTTGTGCCAATTATTAAGTTTTTCTTATCTCCACCCACAAGGTTTACATTATCTTTCTCATTCTTCCCACTGGGGTGGAAGGGAACTAGTGGGCAGATGCATAGTACTTAATTATTAAACATCCACTGGTCAGATTACGTGACCAATACATCTGTTCTAGAGCAAGCAGCTGTCACAAGTATTGAGGCCATGTTACTGAGAACGCAGCTGCGATGGGCAGGGCACGTCTCAAGGATGAAGGACCACCGCCTCCCTAAGATCCTGCTCTATGGTGAACTCGCCACTGGCTACCACATGAGAGGAGCCCCGAAGAAAAGATACAAGGACTCCCTGAAACAACATCTCAGCCTCGGCCATATTGATCACCATAACTGGTCTACTCTGGCCTCAAATCGGGAGGCCTGGAGACACACCATCTATAACGCAGCTGTCTCCTTCGAGAACACACGCAGGATCACTCTTGAGGAAAAAAGGCAACGCAGAAAGAACCGTAAATTGCAGAATACACCATCTAAGGAGTCTTTCTGCTGTGCCTTTTGCAATCGGATATGTCTGTCACGTATTGGCCTCATAAGCCACCAACGTGCCTGTAGCAAATGTGGATAGAGCCTTCCCAAATCTTCGTTCGCGAAGCCTAGCCATGATGATGATGATGATGAGGACAGGGCCAAAGGACAACACTACTTACCTCTCTGGCACAGTTCTACAAAGTTCTCACCTCAGCTATCATCTCTAATTAGGACAAAGTTACTGAGTGACCTGTTCACCCATACTTGCATCTCTTTCCAGCTTTTCCCACTTCATCAACTAGGTGATCTTCATAAAACATCCTTAAGTCAGGTTCACTCTCTTTCTGCATACCCTACAGGAAAATTTCCATCTGTTTCAAAGCCAAAGATGAAAAGCTTGACAGTAATTAGGCTATTATAATACAAGTTCCACTCACCATTTTGAGCAACATTTTCTCACTGCTTCATTTTGGTCCCTTCTCCTCCTGCATTCACCACTAGTCTTGTACGTATATTGTAACCTTCTTTGTAACACACTTATATGCTCGATTTTTTGCACAATGGGACTTTGGTCTACAGTTTGTGCCTAATTACTACAGTAATGCTTCTTCTAATATTAAATTGAGCTAAACTATAAATTATACACAATTGCCACTTCACATGCCAATTAGCATGCTGACATGCATTCTGAGGCCACTGTACCCATTTGCATTTCCTATCAGCACTGTTGTTGGTTATGTACTTCACATACACAGCTAAGGCTACAGACAGGACACATAATTCTTTCCCAAAGGAAAACAAATATGCCCTCTTCACTGATCCTCAGAATATCCCTTAGTTAAAGTATCAAAACTAGATAAGAATTAAACAAAATTTCAATTTTCTATTGAAATTTTTAAATTACTGCAGATTGTACATTGTGAATCTCACAATTTTCAGATGAAGCTATATCTCCCATAACACTACGCTTAGCAGTGAAAAAATATTCTAACATATCATAGAAAAGAGACTGTAAGTCCAGTCTGAATCAGAGGGATCAACTCACAGATATAAAAAGTAAAAGGAAAAATTTCCTAAAAATGGTTTGGAATTTATTTTTATTGTTGTTTTGATTTTTGTTTGGTTTTTTTCTGGTTTTTTTTTTTTGCTACTTTCTTTTTTTACCTGCATAAACTAATAAACAACAATTTATGGAAACAAGAGAGGAAAAATTATGAAAATGAACAAACTAATGAGCAAATTTTTAAATTCTTCTACATGAAGAACTTCTACTCGATAAGCTGTTATTTAACTAGGAAAAAATATTGTCAAACTAAGATCACAACATTGAAAAAAATTAGAAAGATCAAATTTAGAAATAACTAGCAAAACAATGACTTGTGAGTTTGGAACCATGAATAATATATTTAGATTCTTTAGCATTAAACCTGCATAAATCCTTTTATTTTTAGCAATACACAAGTTTGAGTTATTCTTTTCTAAAATTACATCATGAAAAGGCTGAGTAACAGCTGAAAACAGCCTCTAGCAGAATATTACACTGGCTGAGATAAAGCAGTGATTAAAAACTAGTAGCTTCCTTGGCAGAAGCAAAACACCTGCAGCAACAAAGAAAATACTAGTCCAGACTTCAAGAACCAGTTTGCTGTAAAGCAATATAGCTCCACTGTCTTCAACTATACTAAATTGCACCTACTGAGGATTTGGATCATAAATCTTCATACTGAAATGAAGCAGCTCTTCAACAGCATCCATAAATTTAACACCCGATAAAGACCAAAAAAAATTCTGCAAATATAATCAGAGATTACTGTTACACATTGGTTATAAAGTGTTCGCTAGTGTCCTATGCACAGCACTAAATAGAAGAACTGCTAGTATTTAAATCCGGTGTTATGACAGAAGATAAAGGCTGATAAGAATCACTGTACATGGTTTTGACAAATCAAAGTATACTGTACTGCCGACAAGATGCATAGAGTTAATTTTACCTTTATGAAAAGCTACAGCAAAATTCCTGTAAACAACTAAAACTCTGAGACCCAGTTAGGAAATGGCTCAGAATCTGGCTCTGCATACTAGGGTAAAATTTACATTCAAGTAGGTGATGTTTAGTCCACACATTTTACACCTATAATCCAGTTGTATGTCTATGTACTAGAATAATTTCTGATCAATCTCTCTTCTGTGTCTCTCAATAGAATTCCATAAAAACAAGGTAAAGAAATGAAACTATACCTCAAGAAGCTAAGATTCACCAGACACCTCTTCTATCTGAAATTTATTTAGAATGCAGAAGAAAAATCTGTTGCCTAAATTTACACTTAGAAGATTGGGATTTTGCCCCTCAGGAAAGGAGTGTCTAGATAACCACATAAAGGACTTTAAGACCTTCTTTAACAGGGGAGTCACTTGCTAACTTGCTGTTATCTATGCAGAAAAAATCCCCTAACTTTTAAAATAGCCATGATTTTAGAGTATCACCACCCCCAGATTTGCTTGTCTGAAAAACAGGACACACATTTTTAAACAAAAGAATGAAAACAGACTCAGAATAATTAATTCTGTCATAGCAGGTGAACTATCACAAGGAGAGTGCCAATTCTGTGGTGGCCATCAGCGGATGGTGAATTTTGGATCCTTTGGCCCCAGCAGGAAGTGTTTTGAAGGAGAAGTCTTTGGAGGACCAGCACTCCATTAGCATCCCTACATTTCAATCTAACAACCCAGTTAATCAAAAATCTTAGAGCTTTTAAAACTCAAAAGCAGTTTAATGATAGATGATGACTTCTTTAAGAAAAAAATATTAAGTTTCTGCTACAACCCATTATTTTAAATTTTCAACCCTGCCATCTTTTCGAAAGAACTACAGATATGTATCTGAACGTGAACTTCAACACTTCAAACACTTGCAGAGACTCTCACACTTAATATCTGTAAATTTCCAACTCTCAGCTCTTCATATGATGTGAGGTTTTTTGCAAGTATATGACGCAACATCCAGAACAAGACCATATGATCATTACAATAAAGATAGGCTTCCTGTTTCACTGATGAAGGTGGAGCTCTGCTACGGAAGTGCCATTGGCATCTGAGAGGACTCTATTATGGTCACTTCTAACAGTTCACACCAGTTTAGCACACTTTAAATGAGACAACACCAACTTAAAACCTGACTGATGCTGGAAACAAATCTCACCTCTCTGTAGAATCTGGATGCCAGCTGCTGGAGAGGAGCCCAAGAAGGTGGATTGTTGCACTAGCAACCACGGACAAAGCACAAAGGGAAAGTCACTATTCTCCCTGGCAGTGGTTTTAAAGGGAAGCCAGAATCATATCAGTAGGAATACAAGTGGGAGTGAGAGGGAGCAAGTCACTTCTGGGTTCCATCAATGTGCAATATCCTAAATGGGAGAAAAAGTGTTGCTTCCAGCTTCTCTGGGCATTGAGGAAGAAACAGAGAATTCACCAGGAAGTCACTAAAAAGACTGTATTTCTGGATACTCTGGGCCTAGCACTCCTCTACTCTTCAGGATTGTCCTTTTTCCTCAGAAAGAAAGCTAGGAACAGAAGGGTCTACAATGTCCTGATGCACACCCATTAATTCCACACTTGTGCCCTTCTCAACCTTTTCTTTGAAAGTCAACACAGAATAGAAGGAGAGAAGACCTGTTGTTTCCTACACCTACCCCAAGTTAAAGTTACTATATGGATTAAAATAACTGCACATTCCAATGTATCACAAGCAAGGACATCCAGACTACTGCACCAAATTTGTAATTACATTTGCAGCTAGATGCTGACATCACATGCCATGGTTGTCTCCAATATTTCTGTATGTGGTCACCTTGCTTCTAGAAGAGGTTGAATCTTTTAGAGACCTGTACAATACTATCAATGCTTGTAAATGTAGAGGATTACACAGGGTAAATGTTCACAGAGCATATTAAATCAAAAGACCTTATATTTCCTTCTAGCCTCAAAAAGCTGTTAATCTTAAATTTGATGAGTAAAGGACCTTCTGTAATGGCTAGAAATGTTAAAATGCTGAATACCTAGAAGCATATATAACAGCATTCATTTTCCTCATAAGAAATACCTTGAATTCAATAAATAATCTTCTAAAAACTAGATGATAGTTACCTGCCCTTCTCAGGGAAGTTTTAGAAAAGTTCTTAGACCAGTTACATGCATACATGTGTAAACAGATGACTGAACAAGATGTGACTGAACAAGTTTTTACCTTAAAATCTATTCTGACAGGTTATTCATAGGAGATTGCTCCGGGACTCTAGTCCTTATCCCTAGCATCCCAAAGCTTGTGGAAATAACTAGAGAAGACGGTTTTCAAATAAATAATCCAAGATAATCCTGTAAATGTTCTGATTATGTACATCTCTATTATGTATACCTTGTGTTATAGCCTATATTCTCTTGTATGTCCACACAGAAACAAGGGCTGGGCCCATGCATGAAGGGAGAGAAATAAAAAGAAATGGACCACCAGCAGCCATATATTTAAGCAAATGCACTGCTGGAGGTTGGTGCCACAGCTCTCAAAACATTATTCTTTCATAATTTTATTGGTTAAATATTTATGAAGGATGTCTACTTGAGGGGGAGAAGCATCTATTCACCTCTCAGATGTCAGTCTGTCGTATTACAGGATGTTAATTCATAAAAAGGAACTAAATAGTATAATTATTCTTACTCAATGTAAAACAAATCTCTACCAAAATAAAAAAGATAATAATTCAATTAGTATAAGAGTGGTGAAGAAATGAGAAAACAAACTAGTAGAGTTTACAATAACACCCAAAGATATGCTGCTTCATAATCATACATTCAATAATGCACTGAATGGTTTTACAGTTAAAAAAATCCCACAAATAGGCCCCTACCCACAACACAAACAAAGCTCTATTTCTGCAATATACATAATTTTAAGCTTAGAGTATTTGTAAATAAATGCAATTTTCCTATTAAAAGTGTAAAATATTATCTTCAATTAAATAATTAGCACAACTTTAATGGGCGCAATCTGCACCGTCACTACTGAATTGTCCAAAGGTTGTTTCGGACACATTTGAATAGTAACCTTCCTGTAAGCAAGGAAGCATACTAAAATACTTTGCAGATTGTAGAATAGGAGATGTCAATCAGGTTTGACTTACTTAAAGTTCCTTGAAGAACTAGGGTACAAAAATAAAAGTCTATCTGTATGGTGTAGAAATCACTCATATAGGTGTGATTGATTATTTTTCCACAACGCAGCCATACCTCGGATATCCTGCTGCGGTCATCAGAGGATGATTATGAGAAAAAAATTAATATAAATCTTGATCTTCTCTAGCAGCTAATACTTTTTGCTGAATGTTTTTCTCAAGCTACTGAAAAAAATGAGATGGAAGAAAATTAGTAATGGATGATTTGGGAATCATTGTAAAAGCTGTTTCTCATAGACACAACTTGCAAGAAGCAGGCTGGATTATAAATACCTCAGCAACTATAGCTTTGACATCTTTTATGGTGTAAGACTTGCAGTTTGGCTTAGTAAATATAAAAAGATCCTGATAACTCTATGTAATGTACACAGTTACAGCAGCTAAAAAGTTAATGATGGTAACTAGAAACTATTCTCTCTATCCAGGTCCTAACTCACTCTCACTTCTTTTCCTTTTCATTTTTGTTCTCTCTGATTTGTCATCTCCAAAGCCTTGTGTGTGTTGAGATATACACCACAGTGCACAAGGTAAGGCAACACTAATATGCAGCAAATCTCTTCACTCAAATGGGAGAAAATTCAATCCTTTCTTGCCAGTGCTAGATGGGGTTTACTTACTCTACCATCATGATTTCTGTGGTCATAGGGTTGGCTCATTGTATAAATGACTACAAAATATACATATCCAGCAATTACCAGAGGAAACCAGAAATCATCAGTAACTGATTTATAGCTGAAAGAAGAGTTTTTCCCCACGAGCGCTATTTGTGCATTCACACACTTAATATTTCACATCACATCTGACTGTTTGAGTAAATAAAGTGACATTTTTGATTATGGAACATATTAGAGACTTAAAGTAGTTTAATTGATCTATCAAAACATTTGAAGGATTGATTACTACAGTTTCAAAGTCATTTCTTTCAACAGAGGTGTGGACACTAGACTGCTATAGTCCATGGCTAGTAGGCAAGCACAAAGCCTGAATAGTCTCAATTAGAAATGAGAGTCTAAGACCCGTAAGTGAAGAAAACTTTATAATTTAAGGAAACATTTCCAAGTGTTTGCATTCTGCAGTGATGCAGCTCTCTTTTTATAGGGCCCTAAAAGATTCTTCCTTCATATTCTGCCTTTGGTAATCTCAAGGGGAAAACAATGTGACCACACTGAAAATCCCCTAGAATGCAATAATATGTGTCCAGTAATGAAACTAAACCAAACTCACTACCGTTAGATGCACAGCAATAACTAGACAATTTAGATAGTCACTTCAGGTTATCTTCACCAGTAACCCACTCTCCTACCCCTTATTGGTAGTCCAACAAATGAGCCTTCCAGATTTCACAGTTAAATGATGGTCATTTGCCTTCCAAATTGTGCTGCCATTTATGCCTTGTAATTTAAAGCCTCCTAAGGTTCCCTAAAGACACAAGAAGAATGGGAGGCAGAAACAACACGCATATTTTCAGCAGTGCAATTTTATCACTGTAATGCCTTCAAATTGTAGTCACACCATTTTCAGACCCCTTAGCATAATTACCTGCAGAGCCAAGGGTGGGACGAAAGTACAGAACAGAATGTAACAAAGAGCAAAATCTTTGAGAGGTGTCATGGCCTTTGTGTAGTGTAGAGATGAAGTTTTTTAAGAACTAAAAGGAGAGGTTAAAATCAAAGAAAAGTTCAAGACAGGGATCTCTTATGAGATGTATTAAGCAGCATCTTAGGATAGAAAAATGGCATGAGATACAGCCAGCATGAAACAGACCCAAAACCAGAACCAGAAATATAGCAGTCATGTCATATGCTTCTACAAATACCTGCATCACAGAAGGGGATCTTGAGTTTCACTGCAAGTTTTGGTTCACATATGTTTTTACTCAGCTTTCTGAAGACAAGAGTGAAAGAACTTCCTTTTGTAAAGAAAAAAAAAACAAAATTAATGGAGTAGAAAGAGAGTGCAAAAGAGATTAACTAATACTTTTTCCTATTGCCAACTTCACTCTTCCTACAGGACAGAGAGCAGAAAGGTCCCTCCAAGGTACAGTCCCTACCTAGACCTCCTATTCCTAAGACAACACTGCTTTCTCTCATCCCTTTCAGAGGGCCAAAAATAAACCTTAAAGCTGACCTAGATCCAGATTGGTATAAGGGTCCTACTTTGTCTTCCTTTTCCTTGTATTTATGGCAACACAGTAAGATCTTCACATATAGACCTCATTCCAAAATTTAAGTCCAATCTTTTTTTCAGGAGTTTGAGAGCTTTTGGGTGGTTTTAGTTCTGAATTGAAAGAAAAGGGAGAAATCAATAATATAACACTTCCAGAAGAAAAAAAAAAAAGAAAGCTGTGGGGTAATTTCTGTCATTCAAAGACAGTTTTTCAGTGAGAATCAAAAATAAAACTTAAATGACAGTAAAAGATACACTCCATTGTATTCCAAAAGGGAATAATAATTTTAAATATGAAGATTATCAGTGAGATATCACAAGGAGACTTGTTCTCTAGAAGTCTCTAAAGCAGAGAAAATCAGCTTATTGTGATGTTGTCGTTGCTCTGTGGCTCTTTCTGACACAGGAGTAGGCAAGAGAGAAACACCCCTTGAATGTTCCACCACACTTATTTCTAGGGAGGAGAGCCATTCCCACAAAGAGAGTCACACCTGTCGGGACCATTCATGTGCAAAATTTACTTGTCAGCCCACTATTCTTACTCAGTAAAAAAATATAATTTTTTTAAATGGACTACTTGAATATTCTTTTTAGAAGAACAAACAAACCTAAAGAACCAACAAAAACAAAAATCCGCTAGCATTATCTAGTATCAGAGGAAATACAAGACCATAAAAAGAGAGGGGGGAAAAAATGTTCCAAGCACAAGGTGCTGAAAAAAGAGGTGAAGATGTAGCTTATCTACAGTTTCCTAGTGAGGTTGATTTCATTTTCTTTACTTCCTACAGTTACCTAGTACGGATAGGGGGAGGAGTATGTGTGTTTATGTGTGTGTATTTTTATTTTTTTAATTGAAAAGCAGACAACAAACAATACAATCCTAGATGCCAAACTCTTTTTCAATTGAGGCAAAAAATTGCCAAAAACAATCAAGAATTTGGCTGACTTTAGTCTTATTCAGCACATGATGTTTGAAGTTAAGATTCTATACTTCATTGAAAAGTTTTAAACACAAAACCAAAATTCACTGTCAATATTTGAGCTACGTAGTACCAGATGTTTCCAACACTAAGGAAAGGTAAAGAAGGAAGCAGAATGGCACACAAAGCAGATGAATGGAATATGTAAATTAGCTTAATTGTACCCAATGCGTCAGCGTTCAGAATACATGTGTTCTACCAGCAGTTCATTGGGCTAATTTGCTCATAGACAGTTGTACCAGTCTAGTTTCTGTGCTCACAAAGAAACTAGTACCAGGGATAATGTTTTTCAATGAAACATGCTTTGTCTAACATCCACAACAGAGAGAGCACGCAAATCTACTAAACCTTTGGATCACCGGAGCTAGATAGCTGTAGGAAGTCAGCCTGGTCTTTTTGAAAACAGATACATCCTCTGACACAGATCCCAAGTGAAGTATTTACCACTGGTTTCCTGTTCTAACACTCTTTAAGTTAGGTTTTAGGCAACTATTCTGTATTGCAGAGATGAAATATGTAGATAAATGTATTAATTTTTATATATTGTAAACAAGAATTATTAGTTCACTGTTTTGTCCAGCGATATTTCCAAAGGAGAGCCACAAATGCCTGAAATTACCGCCAAGAGAGCATAAGATAGGAATAATCAAAGATGATTCCCCACACTGTGGAATCAGTGTTATCACTCTAGACATGAGGCTGGAAGAGAACATTCAGTTTAAAAATCCACTGCAAATTCAATAAGCTGTCCCACAAGTCCATTAGTATATTACCCATAGTCCTTTCAGACAGTCCACCTGTGCATAAGGTCCAGGCCCATAACAACATTGCTAGTTTCAATTTCAATTGACCTTACTTATTCCCTGCATTTTCTTCTAGAGAACCTTGTCACATAATCTTTTTACCCCTTTGACTGCTGTGCTTTTTACTAAATGGGTTCTTTGTGGTCTTCAGCAAGACTTCATTTTCATTGGTTTTAATGAGCCACCCTATTCAAAACTCATTGATATTCATACCTCCACTGTCAGACATACCCTGTGTGAATGGCCCCTCAGACAGCCAAGCTGCTGAATACAGAACCTATTACCTGCAAAGAGATATTTGAAAAGTCTGCAGATTCACTGTACCATTAATCCAGGTTTTTGTTGCAGTATAAGTCTCAGTATTTCTTAACATCTATTTCAGCAAATTATTAAACCCAGTGTGCAGCATAGTATTGAGTGACCCAGAGCTGGTTTATCAGTCACAGCCACCAGGATGAGGATTGCAAATGGAAAAAAAAGTGTATGGCCAAAGTGTTGTCTTTACTGGCCACAAAAACAGCCCTCTAAGATCTAGGAAAAAAAAATCAATTAAGACAATCAGGACAGCCTAACAAGCTATGCTAATATGCACTGAGTTTAGAAAGAGTGGAAGGACTGAAAGCAGGCAGAAGGTGTTATTTGTGTGCTATGATGATCATATGTCATCAAAACAAGGGAAATGGACCTTTTTGACCTCCAGAGCTTAATTTCTTATCCACAAGCCAAGTCTTAGCATCCTCAAGGTGTTACAAAGGCATTTATTTTAATTTTTGCAAATTTGTGTTCCTCAAGGTCAAGGCAAAATATAAATAAAAATTAAAAGCAAGATTTAAGCACCCAGAACTAACAACTGGGTACTGTCAGGGTTGAAAACAAGTCTGTCAGAAGGCAAACAGAGATAAACAAGTCACCATAAGTGTGTAAATGCTGAATCATCATGGTGTGATGCAGGGCAGCCAATTATGATACATGTTTATGAAAAAACACCAATGGTAGTTTAACATGTATGTTATGCCAAGGGCTATAAGAGTCAGTGTTCTGTTACAATAAAAGTTCTTCTTTCCTCTCCTGTCTTGTTGCTTGGAACTAGACTGTCTACGTATTTTCTTTTATTGACCACTGCAACAACAACAGGGTACTCTTTGGTCTGGGCTTAGTAATGAATTTGCTCTTTGGCTATCCATTAAATTAACTCCTTATTCTGACACCTAAAAAGAAGAAGGCAGCTGATGACACCACCTAGATCGTCTGTGAGAAATGGAGCCCATGGTTTTAAGTGAACAGGGGATAGTGGCTAGGAGAAAAGTAGACCATTAACATTTGCTGATTTAATTGAAATTTAGGAATAAAAACAATTTTTTCCTTCTATAAAACTTTAAAAACTACTCTAAACAATAATAAAATTCTCCTAAATATAAGCATCCTAAATGAGCTACATAATGTTCCATGCCATAATCACCACTGCAACAAGAAAATTGCTCGAATCGCTTTTGAGCCAGATTTATCAGTCATGCTGCTCTGTGCTCTGAGTAATAATGATCTGTGCAATTAATATCAAACCTTCCAAGGCAGTTTTGAGTTCTGAAGTTCTGTGTGCTTCTGTCATTGCAGAAACTGCAAAACCATGTTAGAATGTCATACAGAGGACAAATGGGAAGAAGAGAGAAAGAAATGGGGGTGGGAGGAATAGAAAAAAAAAAAGGAAAAAAGTTTTGCAGCCAAACAGAAGCCAGGAAAAGTAAGATAATTAGGATGGTTTTTTACAAGATTACAACCATTTGAATTGTTCCCACCATTTTATGTTTAATTACAGCTTTTATTGAACTCGTAAGAAACTCAGCTGCTGAAATAATCTAAGAAGCCAAGAACAAACCATTTCTCCCCCTTTTTCAGAATCTTTCAGCTCAGCCAATACACACCCTCCCTTTGTAAACCAAAGCTGGAACAAAGCACTATAGCACTCTTGTTTATGTTAGAGTCTCAGATGTCATCATTATTATCAATCCTCATGGAAATCCTGGGATAAGAGATGAATGAAGGAGACACAGGGGCATAAACAGGATAGAATTTTTTTCTCTGCATCTTGCTGCATCTCTCCATTGCAAAATTATCACTTACATCAATAAAACACACTTCAGGTGATAATGAATGTACAGAGGCATCACAGAGGGAAAAATCACAACTCCAATACATACAAAACATCAGTTTCCTACATGTTTAAAATTGTACACCATATGCTGAAGCCTCTGAAGAGATATTATCTCACTGGTAATGCAGGGATGTGAGAGGAAGGAGTACGTACAATACCACTACTACAGAGCATTTCAATCTGCTAAATACCAATTACCATCAAACCTTAAAGCATAATATCTAGCATGATACAAAACTACCAATATTTAATATCTGTGACCAGATAAAAAATTAAGCCTGCATACTGTATCCTGTATAAGCAGTATACGAAAACAAATAGGAGGCCATTGAACAGGCTGTATGTACCTGTCACATGGTATTTTTAGGCTTTGATCCACAATTCTGGCCCATGTGGACAGTCATACTGAAATCAATGAAATTTATATCAATAAAATTTTTTGGATTGGGCCAGTCATAGCCCAATAGTAGGAAAACTGATTACAAAAGCAGTCACTTGCATTCAAGCTATGCAAACGAGACCTTTCTTTCAGGAATTCTGGGTATACAATTGGAAAAGGGAAAAATGAACTCTTCTGTATACTGAAAGTTAAAAAACAGCTTGAAGGAAAGATACACACACTAATACACTACCACTTACAGAGAATTTAATTTCTCATCATTGATTTGATTCTTGTTTGCTGCTGTCTTCTTCACAGTGTTCCCCCTCCAGCCTCAAATATCCTCCCAAAAAAGAGTACTAGAGTTATTTGTCTACAGAAAAGTGAAACACTCATAGCAGCTGGAGAATCCAGCAGGAATTTTACCTATGATACCTTCACAAAAGAAGTCTTAACCAAAAAGACAAATATTCCATTTTCGCCTGATTTAGCTTTTACCAGGATTCAGCTCAAGAGAAATCTTCCTAATGCCACATGCTTAAAAAAAAAAAAAAAAGGGAGCACAAGCAAATAAATAAACAAGGCAATTTTCCACTATGACTAAGGAAACAAACACAGTCAAATTTCCAAGTAACAAAAAAAGTGGAAGTTGAACAAAAAATCAGGATTCGTTAGTAGTAGAGTATGAAACAGAACATTAACTACAGAATCTCCCAAAATCAGACATTCAAGGAGGGAACCAGTCAGAGTTTTCTAACAACTTTAGCATAGCCTAGGCAGTTTGGGAGTTAAGAAAACACACTCAAAGGTTTTGTGATTACGTGTCTTTGACAATCAAAAATGGGTACACTCCAGGAGAAATAGCTCAGCAGTAATATTTAGGTATGAAAATAGAAGTTGATCAAACAGGCCTTTGCAATGTGTTCAACAGAAATCAGTTCCAACTATCCCCTCAAACATGAGGAGAGGTCTTTTGATGAGACACAAGGTTAGCCATATGCCTGACACTTGACTTTTTCCTTTGAATGGTCTAAGCAGCTGACTGAATTTTCCAAAGACTTAGATAACTAAGAAAGGGGCTAAAGACCTTCTGATCTTGGTGTTCTTATTCTTCCAGGAACTGTTAGATCACTGTTAATAATGGTCAACTTTTTCTTGACACTCCATCTCAAAGAGTGTTCTGCAGTTAGAAAGAGAAGGAACAAGTCTTTCCTGCCCCCTACCTAATTGCATTAGTATTTCCAGTCCTTGGCATTCATCTCTCTGCATTTTTCACTTCTCCCATAGCATTTGCATGCACACCTTGCAATAATGGAGTCTACAAACCAGCAATCTCATCCATATTCCCACCCGGCTGTGGGGTTAGTTCATATTTACAATAGCATTGTATTTTAAGACCCTTATTTATTAGAGGCTGTCAAAGCAAATTGGGAAAAAAACCCATTAAAGAGTAAGAAACCTCAAGTGGCGCTGAGAAAAAAGTTCTGAATATGAAAAGGAAAGCATAACTAGTGGGTATATAAATTGGAGACTTCACAGCAAGTCTAGTTCAGCTATTCAGAGGTTTGCATTGTCTGCACTGTGTAGTCTGGTGTCAAAATCAGAGTGGTCCCCTGGGCATAAAATCTTCCATTGCCTATGTGATAATATCTCTGATCTTCCTGTTGATCATTTCAGATTTTATCTTCTCTGAGTACGTTGTATTAATCTTGGATTTCTGGAAAAAATGGAGCAAGAGACAGGATAAAGCCTCAGATTGACTGAAGTAATGACACATTTACTCAGCTGTACAACAAATCACAGGAGCATCATGCTGCAACCAGGTCCATTAGGGGGAAAGCAAACATCCCTCTCCACACCCCAGAACACCCATATGCTTGGAGTATGGCATGAAATGGATATAAATCTGACCCAAGGAATTCTCATCAATGAACAGAAGAACACCAAGGTTCACTTTTTCAGCATTATATTTACTCTTGCCTGTGAAGACACTAAGCACGAGGTATCATTTTCAGCTTACACCGTTATATATCTAAACTTACAGCCCAGTTAAATACTGGCCACAATCAGTTGTGTATGTAGGTCTCTTGGTCCATTGATAGTCAAGAAGTAGCCATCCCTATCTATCTCAAGTATCTTATCATTTATAATGGTTGATTATTAAAACAATATATCTTTCAAAATACACTCATAAAAGATAAAATGATAATGTATCCACTTTATTATATTCATAAGTAAGCTAGAATAAAATTACAAATTCTTTTTTAATCTATTCAGTCTTTGCATTTGACTTACAGAAAAAGATCTCTCTTGATAATTTGCCATTCAATTTCATTTTCCCAGACTAGAAGATGTTAAGCTTGAATTCTTGCTCAGGTATTTAATAGCCAAACTTTTCTCAGATGAAATATCATTACCTTTTACCTCTCATAAGAATTTTTAAAATCAATAATTAATAATATTAAGATGATGAGAAAAGCCAAGCTTCTCAGTATTCATTAACTTTGAACAGATCTAAATTCCTTTAATTGTTTTAAACTGGGAAGAAGACGGAATATCAATTCTATAAATATCTGGAAGGATTTTTCAAAAGGCTTTCATTTATACTCACATGGATCTACTGATGAATTTTTCAGCAAGGGACACACTGTAGTTTCAGAAGACCCAAGGAAAAGTTAATTTCCTGATAACTTCTAGGCTGTATTATACCTTAATGAGTCATAGCTTTCCCTTCCTTTTCTTTGGCTTCTCGAAATAGGTCTGGAGCAAAATACATTCACTGTCCTAAAGTAGAAGTCTAGAGTTTCTGCCCTTTACTTACCAGAGGTATCTGTCACACATCTTCAAAAGCTGGGAAAAAGAAAAATAAAACCACTAGAAACCACAAAAACCCACACCAAAAAAACCCCACCTCTGTAGTCAAATTAACATGGCTATAAAGCAAGACTGTTGTTTTTCTCTCTTCCTGAGACTCACCTCCAACAGGCCAATGCTGATGGCAACAGATATCTGAGTGAAAGTAACAAACCTCTTCCCAGACACACATCTCATTCCAGTTAGATATCATCAACTGCCAGCCTTGTCTTTGTGCCATGACAATGCTTGACTCGACACAGCAGTGAGTGGGGAAAAGGTGTTGTTCTGAAATTCACTCAATCTCGTTTTCTCCATTTTTTCTATCACAGAGATTATCAACTTTCCTCTCCTGCAAAAAAAATATTCCATCAAGGCACGAGAACAAAGTTAAGGCAACTAAAACCAGGAACACTCTCTGTAGGCACTTTCATTAAGGATGATACAAAGTTGTTGTAGTCGGGAGTAAAAATTAATTTGCTAGAAATTCATTTGCATTCAGTGTTTCCAGGATGAAGAGAAGAATAAGGGGAGCATATCTTGGCAAATGGGCTCTGTTCAGACTGCTGTTGCTAACCAATTCCTATATGTGTCTCAGGAGTCTGCCCTAAAGAAGGAAATGCAACTCTGGGACAAAACTGGCATTTGAATTTCCCCTTTCAGTAGGTTTTTTTTACAGTTGATACACTTAAGAGAACATCTGAATTGGTGACTGACCAATTTGCAAGTCAGCTAGCAAAGAGGTTTGTTATCTCTTCTTTGACAAGTTCATACTCTACTGTAAGAGTTTTTCAGTACTAAAGAACAACTTTCAAACTCCTGGGCTTTAAACTTGAGAAAATTTGAACAATTTAAACTAAAATTAGGAATGCAAGTAAATGACCAGTACAAAATAAAATTGCCTTTTTCATCAAAATTCTGCCAGCTGTGCATCCAGTCGTACCAGCCTACTATAGAGATAAAGCCATTTCTTGCTAATCCTGCAGCATCAAATAAGGTAATGCAAAGGTTAGGCATAGTCTGTTCTTTGGAATAACAGCACTGGTTACACTTGAAGAAAAGCAGTTAAGTCTGTCGTGGTTTCACATGTGACATGAGGTGCAAATTATTGTTAGAATAGGATTGTATTATTCCTAATTAAAATTACCCAGCTCGGGAGCAAGGACTGAATTTAAACTGCTGGTGGACAAAAGATTTCCATGCACTTATGTCTCAGTTTAGTGAGACTGAAAGTGTTTTGCTAAGGAGAGTGAGTTATGAGGTAGACCAAACTCCTCTCTCTCAGTAATTGTAAATCTGAAATTAAGAGGTTCCAATTGACGAAGTATGGAAAAAAGAAAAATAACAACCCTTTATTAAAGGATATATTTGTATTGGCAAAAACAGCAACAGAACACAAAAACAACTAAACAATAATCCTGTACCCAAAAAGTCCCCTTCAAAAAAAGGAAATAGTTTGATACTTCTCTGTCCTCTAGTGCGATTCTAATCGTGGTTGGCAGGGGGTGCTGTTGGATCACTGGAGGAGCCAGTGTTCGGTGTTGGTCAGCAGGTGTTGGGCTCTGGCGGTAGCCACCTGAGGCCCCAGATCGCTGGAGAAGTCGAAAATGGAGATTTTTTTCCCCCACCACCAGGGGAGGGAAGGGGAAAAGGGGAAAGAAAAGCGGTTTCTTTCTCACTAAACTCACACTGTCTGCAGCTGGCTGTAGTCAGGACTCCTCCTTTTTTGTTGATGAGCACAAACTCTCCGATGAATTATGAGCAGATTCGGGCTGGAGACAGAGTAGCGTGCAGGCAAGCCGAGGCCAGAGAGCAGTCAGATGACCAGATCAAGAGCAAAATGGCCTCAGAGCTTTTCCAACACAACACCCTCTGACTCTGCCAAGGCAAAAAGTGAAGTGCTGCTTTCCAAGGAGAGGAAGGGAGAAAATCTCCCCAACCCCCAGCCCCAGAGAGGGCTAGCAGCCTGGAATGTAGTTCTGCCAGCCAATTCCTTTGTGTAGGTAATCACCCAAGGCAGAAAACTGTCCTCCCCATTCAACATCCCTCCCCCATATGCATCAGGAGAAAGAAAAATTCCCGTTTGTTTTTTTAGAACAAGTAAACCCATGACAACCTAGCTTTTAGTCAATGTAGGCTATGCCTACAACTTTTACAAGCATAAGAGCAGTCTGGTTCTCTTCACTAATCTGGGTTGGATTAATCTTCAGTTTTAAAGAAATATGTAAATTCTTGGCAAAATCAATTCTTCATTTCTTATGTCAAATTATACTGGTTGTCTAAGTCAGAAGAAAAAGAAAAAAAAAGGCTCAAAACCTTTGTACTAGAAAGAAACAGGACCTCTTTTTTAGCTATGGGTTGAAGTCCAACCTGAATCAGTACTTAGAATAACATTAAATTTTAGGTTGAGACCAAGTGGGATGGGCTCAAGAGGAGTGGGAGCTCCTTCTCTGACTCATGAACACAGAGAAATTTTCAGGTAGTCAACAGTTTTTTCTGAATGCTGCCTCATTGACCATAGATGGACAATTACAGCTGTGGTCTCCCAGCTGTACAATGTTGACCATACACCTATTACAGGCAGCACTTGCAGCGTGAGTCTGTATCTGATCAAGGTACATAAACTTTTGGGGTTGATTTTCTGCACCCGTAGGTCAATCCCAAAGGTAAAAGCTAAAAGACAAGGGGAAATTGACAAGGTATGGATGAGGTAAAGCAGCTGAGGGAAACTGGAAAATATTTCCAGAAGGCAAATGATCTCCCCAAATCATTTTTAAAACCGTCCTGCCAGAAGCTCTGGGATGACTGCATTTTCGCTCCTCTGCCCTATCCCAGGCTTCTTCTCTAGCTGCATGGAGGATATAACGGAATCAGTGTGATATTTTTCAAACAGTATAAAACTCACATTTAAAAAAGTAACAAAGTAAAAAGATGTCTCTTTTTTCTAATAGTGTTAAAGATTTTTTTTCCAGGAAGACTGAAGGCGTCAAGCAGAGGCAGATTTGAAGAACTTTCAGTATCTTTTTCCAGGGAATGAAGTCTTCCCTCCAGATGACAGCCGCTCCAGCGTCACATGCTTCCTTCTACTTGATCAAACCTAGTGACACTCACAGAACTGAAAAGAAATACTTGAACAGCTCAGGGAAAGACACATCTACATTAGTAGAAGCCAGTTAGATGCTCTGGGAACTTCTGTCTGCAAAAAAATTCCAGAGTACCAAAACATGCACTAAGAGAAGAAATCTCGAACATGAAAACGCGTCTCCTGGATGATCCTGGAGGCAGGAGCAAGAGGGAAATAACACATACGACTACAGTTGAGATTCAAGACACCAGAATAAAATGCAGATAAACCAAATGGGAAAAAAGTATAGGGTGCACAATAGCTATAACCTTTCCCTTCAACCTGCCTGGCTCTCTTCATTTTCTCTGCACATTTTTGGAGAAGCAAGACAAAGTCCTCAAAAAAGCAAAAGGCTACATCAACATGAACCAATGACTGTGAGGAGAAATAAAGACACTTTTCTATATCTGTTTCAACCTTCACAAATATCATCTTCCAGGAATCCTTCATATAATAAACCAATAGTCACCTGTTAGAAGTCTCACTTGATCAGGACAAAGTTACTGCCTGACAAAAGACTGTTAAGGTGATTTTCACTTCACATACAGGAGATTGTCAGGGCTTTAGTCAGTGCTTCACAAATCAGCCCTGCCCCTTTCTAAGGCTAGTTCAGCTATTAGAAAATGTCGCCCTACACACATACATAGAAAATCATACCATTTCCACATACATATTTAACCTATTTGGGAGCTTTCTATTACACAGAATAATAAGGAAAACAGCAAATCCATAGCTACTTGGCCTGGCTATGTGCATATTTTAAAGCTTCTCCATTTTTCCTAGTGTCATTTGGAAAAGAACTGCAGACCCTTGCTCCCACCTGGGTTTTCAGACTTGGCAGGTATCTTAACGTTCTCTCTAGGCTCTAGCTCAGTGCCTCTTGGCTGGCAGTGTGCAATCACTCTGCGCAGCTGTTTTTTTCCCCACTGTTTGTCAGTACACGTGCTCTGGGCTTCCTGCTGCCATCTGGCAATCAGTGTGAGATCACAGCTCCTGGTCCCAGGAGGAAGGCACCACAAGACAAGGTCACAGATAAAACAATATCGGAATACACAAACCTTTGTATAGTTGCACCACATGCATGGCATGTTTGGCATTCCTGTGACCCAGTTTTTACCTTTTTGTAGCAGTTCAATCAATGATTTTGCTACAGTAGATAAGCATGAAATGAATTTTTCACAGTTTTTTACCGATACCACAAAACCATACAGCTCAGAAAGTCTTGTAGGTCCTAATGCTAGTTAGTTCATTTGTATTTAATCTTTGACAGATGATTTCATCTAGTATCAAGACCGAATTGCATAGAATATTTTTCTTTAATCAGAAATAATATCAGTGATGTCTTCTCATTGCTTCTTCAGAGTTTAATGAGCATTTCTGCTCTGGCTTCTTCAAATACTTGGAGGACACTACATCTCTTTTAACATTTGCACTACACCCCATTTCTTATGTACCTCACATGTTTTGTACAGAATTACAAGATCATTGAGTTTGGATGGTATCCCCGAGATTTGCTTTGCATAAATAAATAGGGACAATATAGGAAAAACAATAAAACTGGAAAACTGATGTGTAAAGGAGAGATCTTGGTACCCTTAGCTTGCACCAATCTGACATAATCACTAGGGTGAAGGGACAGCTCAGTGTCATTTAGGCTGTCTGGACCTGACAAGGTGAAGTCAACCAAGCCACTAGAAGGTTGGGCTGAGCATTTTAAGTTGCTGAAGAAAAATGTGTTCATTAATGGGTTTTAGAAAACAAAACTTCTCATTCAACTTTTTATGTACTGCACCCTAAATTATCTTTAATTAAACCTAGAAAAAAAAAAAACCACCAACAAACAAAATAAGTTTTTTCTCATTGGTTCCAGACAGCTTTTTTTTGCTTTAAATGTGACTTTCTCATAAGCAATAACTCAATATACTCATGCAATTGCTACAGAATAGCAGAAAGCAATGAAGCCTTCCTTTACCGTGTTCAGTACAATCAGAATTTTTCACAACATACAGAACTCTTGCCTAAGAAAAAATTCTCTCACAGTAATTTTCCATGAAGCTCTGTGGAGCTTATTCCATAAACAAAATTGATCTGTCAACTTTTTATCTAGTGTAATGGAAAATTCAGATGAGAAAGCCAGTCCTTTTTAAATATGTCAAGCAACTTCTCCCCTAAACGTTGAGTAGTCATGGAAGCTATTAATACACTGTATGGCTGAAATACTTCCTTGGTTGGAGTTTTCTTAATAGATTGTGGTCACATTCAATTTCTAGTTCATTGTCCTTCCAGGGATATCAGCCCCTTCATTAAAGTAAACATGTGCTGTTCAGACAGTCTTTAGAATCACAGAATATGCCAAATTGTACTCTTCATTAGTGCTTACTTATAAGAAACTTTATAAATATGCTGAGTTTCTGTAATTTCATGAAGGCACATATTCACTCTCGGAACTGAGAACATCTATGCTCTCTATTTTTTTTTAAAGGACTAACTCAAAAGAAACTCAGTCAAGATTGTATAACTAAATGACACAGAAGAGGCAAACCTGAGTAACCCGTTTGAGCTGTGTAGGCATTCAAAGTCTTAAATATGGTACTGATTTCTTCACTAGAAATTTCATGTCAAAATTTGAAAGAAACCAGCAAGCATCTGAGCTTGTTTCTCTGAATTATCCTCAATACTGAGCCTGCTCCTTCTATGTACATTTATTTCTGGTACTGAAACATTATTAGTGCAAATCGTCATCCACACAGACACATAGGATATCACTTGTGTGATAAGAGTTATGATTAAAAACAGAAGTCTGAGAAAAGGAGAGGGAGAATTTTTTTGCCAGCTAATGTTATTGTACATTTTCATCACTACTACAGAATTTGTTCTATATATCATACAAGATGATGAAGCCAGAAGAGCTCCCTGCAGCCAACACCTGGCAACAGGAATTTACACAGGCCCTCCAGGGTAATGAGGGTCAATTTACTTTATATTTCACTGGAAAAATAACCAAGATTCATCACATATATATTTTATCATGTTTAACATATTTTACTGCAAGACAGAATCTTTGTAAATATATTTTCCTCTTTGCAGTACTCTGCTAAATTTAACTTTGACCTTAATCAAACCTAAGGCTGGGGTTGAAGAAAAGGCACAGCATTTTATCACACATGATCAAGTGTGTGTGCTATTGAGTTTGGTGCTTAGCTACTAGGAACAGATGCTAGGAATACCTTAACATGGCCTTCACCACTGTATGGAAACAGGTACAAGGATTCTCTAGGTGGGAAGGATAGTTGTGAAAACTGGGTCAGCGGAGAGAAGTGAGATAAGAGAGAAAAAATCAGAAAATAAATACGTTTAAAGACTGAGAGTGTTGAGTCCTGTAGCAACATTAAACAAAAAATACACCCAAAATACCCTTTTGGTCAGCAACGTTATTTTCCTGCAGCCCAAAATGTAACATTTCTCATATATATATATACATATATATATATATATATTTATATATATATAGGCATTTAGGTGTCTGAAATAATTTTCACCTCAAAGGCTACTGAACTCAGATAAAGTACCTTGTGAGGTCCACTATAGGGGTCTAACAAGACCAGAATTTGCCACAACAGCATAGTACCTATGTTGCCAGTACTCACATACCCTACTTAGGAAATAAACAGTATTCAGCAGCCACTTTTACGGAAAACAAACTTACAATTTAGCTCACCCAAAGTAGATTTACTTCTTACTTCTTTCAAGTGTCACCCCACCACAAGCGGTTTTTCACTTACTGTTACTCCTGAGATATTTGATGTTCTCCTTGAGGACCCACTTGCGGGGACCAAGAGACATGGAAAAGGTTCAGTTTACATGCCCTGGAAGAATATAAAAGGACTCTTACCACTGAGGAAACCTTCACCCAGAGGATGGTTGGGTACTGGAACAAGATCTCACCAAGCCTTACAGAGTTCAAGAAGTGTTTGGGCGATACTCTCAGGTGTAACATGGTGTAACTCTTGGGGATGGTTCTGTACAGTGCTAAGAGTTGTACTTGATGATACTCATGGGTCCCTTCTGAGTCAGCATATTCCGTGATTCTGTGATTCTGTGATTGAGAACATTCTCCTTAGATGACTTAAATAATTTTTCCTCCTCCCCTTTTTTTTTTTAAATCATCATGCAAGCCTAATGAACTGGGTTTTTTTCAAGATTTGGCATTTCTCCTAGATTATTTCTACCAGGCCATGTACTACAAAAATAGAAGAGCAAAGTGCCTAGCTGACCATCCCACACATAGCCTTCACCTGGATTTATAAAGATGTGTTTGCTATTGATGCAGAAACATGCAGACTCTTCCCTCCCTACATGTGCAGTATAAATATAGTATAAACTAAAATGAAAAAAAGTATGGTTTAGTATATGCAACATAGTGTGTGCCCAAATACAGCACATACGGACAGTCTTCTAGCAGCTTTATGCTATTTTTTTATTATCACTTTTTGCCTAATTGAATAGGCAGTTACTCAACAAATAGAAAATATAGCCTTGTATTAGACAATTTCACTCCCCCAAAAAGCACAGAGCATGTGAGTTCCCATTTAATTTCAGAATATGAAGCAACTAAGAAGTGCAAAGAATAAGGCTAAGTAAGAGGAGAATAGAAAACTTCACTTTTTTTTCTTTTTATATTAAAATAAATTAATGTAAAATACACAATAATATCCATGCTGAAGAAAAATGAAGGATGAAGTTAGTCATATTCATTGGCAACACTGTTTTTTAAAAAAATTAAAGGCTTGAACTAACACCTGTAAAAGTGTTTGTTCTGCACAGTGAAAATCTATCCATCAATCTCCTTGTGATATTTTCTGTGATGGTGCTGACTTGCTACTGTCCCATATTTTACTGTAGGCTTGGGGAACAAAAAAAAAAAAGAAGAAAAAAAAGAAAAAAACAATGCACATGCATCCTTGAATAAATATATCTGTAAAACAGATTTCGTCATTAGTTGCCTTTTGTGAACAAGCACCTCACCTGTTAACTTCATGCATGCAATTTTATAGGACAGACCAAAATCCATTCGCTGTGGATTCCAGCATGAATTAAAATTGCAGTACTGGTAGCTACAAAACTACAGATATAAGCATTAATTTGATCTGCTTACTGATATGAAACACATTTTTACTTAACCATGAACACAGAAATATTGATTCATTGCTCATGAGTTATGCTTCCACTGTGAAATCTGAAGTCATACTTGTCAGCCTGGAACAAATTAAGATGTTAAATAGTGACAACAGCTCTTCTATGTCTAGACAAATAAAAACCCAGGCTTTTACAAAGAGGGAATGATATTCCAATATTAATCCTTATATTTAGAGTAATTTTATAGTATATATTTTCACACCTAAGTCTCCCAAACTGATAAATCTTCCTTGTTATAAAAGTTATTAAATCAAGTTCCAAAAAGAGAGTTAGATATAAAGTATTCAACGATAATAAATTTTTCTGCTTTAATGCTATGACCAGGGGAATAAGCACGAACATTAGGCCTTACTCCAAGAAATGAAGAAAAATGAACAAAAATGAAAAAGGAAAAAATATGATAGTCAAGAAACAAACTATTCTGTTGGGTTTAACATCAAAAAGTTTGAATTTTCTACCATGTCTCTTTAAAAATGAGATGTAGAATATATGAAAAATCAATCATTCATTATTCACTGATTTTATTCTGATCAGAAGTGTGGGGTGTGTAGGAGGAGAAACTAAAAATAGAACAAGTTTCTGTGAATGTAATGGAAGTGGAATTAGGATACAGAGACTCTATACCACTGGTGGATCCAAACAACATAAAAACTTAGAGAGTAATTGTGAGAATGTTATCTTCATAAAAATTGCCAAATGAGAAGTAAGTTGGTAGCAATGCCTATTTCTTTACTTCTATGCAACACGTAAATGGCCATTTCCTGATGGCAGTAGCTGCCATTCTGCTCAGGTATACAGCAGACTAAAGGTTGTATGGACACAGAAGCTAGAACTGTACTCCTACCCTAGATGGAATCCCTCACATGTCAGGAATAAAGTATGATACCAAGACAAAACTCCAGGGTTGTTTTTTTTATTTTTTGCCCCTGATTTTATCTGGGAATTTTTTTTATTTTTTTTCAGAAGAAACAATCATATACCTTTTAAAAAGAGAAGATGCAGTCTTTGCAGTAATTAACAACCTTATTCCTCAGATGCAGGCAAAAGTAAAATAAATAAATAAAAGGGGTTGAAAACAAAACCTTATCTGGTCATACTCTGCTGATCCTGAATCATCTTTCTTGGTATCCATTAATTTAGCACACTTTTTAACAGTCTCTGTCTTGACCTGACTTAACACTTAGTTACTTTTTCCTCTTGGGAGTTGCTGTACTACATTGAGGACAGAGGTAAGTCAACAATCAAAATCAAAAGATGAGCTTACAACTTGTGCAGCTATACTACAACAGTCTCAGTCTTAGCTGCAGGGAGCCACAGACATGCAGACTCCAGCAGCAGCTTTCTTTGTCGCACCACCTGGCATGTATAGGCCAACCTGCCAGAGCCTCATGTCATTAAAACTGTCTCACTGACAGTACCCACACCAAAGAATGTGAAGACAGAGATAGTATCTCCAAGTGAATATTAGTTTGCAACGCATCTGACAGTCCCCCAGATGAGCTCAACTCTGCTTGTGTCAGAGGACAAGCTCAAGATTTCTCCTGAAGACAGACAGGCACCCCAGTGCCAAAATGATTCCATAACTAAAGGGAATATCTGTCATTATTCACAGAAAAGCTTCACTACCTTCAAACCAATACTGAGGGTGCTTCAGCAGCTACAAAAGGTGTTGTGTGGTCACCAGAAACAGTACTGAGGACCAGGAAAAAAATTCCAAAAAGTAGCCTTTCTATGCCTATTGATGGAAGAACAAAACTAATAGCTTAGTCATATGCTAATATCCTACACTGATGGCACACAAGGGAGTATGCTCTGGACGACCAGTACACATAGACCACACTTCTCACACTTCTACACACCCTATAGAAAATTCCTTTTAGGGTCCCTGAAAGCCACGGAAAATATTCCTTCTTCTGGAATTAAGCCCTTTCTTCGTCAGTTCCTGGACTGTGTTATGATGTAATATCATGACCAAAAGACTCCAATCCAATGTTTTTTCAGGACACACCCCCTCACTGGTGATATCACAACATCAAGTTCCTGTCCTTGTTTTAGAATAAAACAGCATCTCAGCTCAGCACATACCGAGGTTTTTAATTCAATAGCATTCACAATTAGACAATCCTCTCCCTCTTTTCAAGAGAGGCAGAAGCAAAGAAATATTAAGACCTTTTGTTGCAGCGGTGCCCTTAGAAGTCAGTGTCTATCCCCAATTACCACATTCTGCCCAAACAAACAAAATAATAGGAAACATTTAAAAAATCTGATAGTCACAGAAATTATGGAAGATCTAATCTTTGCAAATAACCAGGAGTGTCAAGATATTTGCCTTTCTGATGGCCAACAGTGAAGTAATCTTTACCTAACCTCTTAAATTAAAGTAATTTTCATGCAAATATAATTTTGTTTCTGAATGATCCAAAACTTAGACTTGACATAGCTGGTCATCATTCAAACAAAAGCAAGGATAATAAGAAGCATAAATACACCATTTCTTAGTTAATTTTACCACTTGATTTTCACAAACATTCCTTTGGATAACAACCATTTAATCCTTCTCAATCTCCCTTCTGTTAAAATTATTCTTCACATATTATTGCCTTTTTTCTCTCCTTTTTTATGCTGTATAAAAACATACTGCCAGATCCAACAAGTTGACAGCCCCAGCTGCAGCCACAAGTAAGAGCTTGATTTTCATTTAGCTCTTCACCAGAAAAAGAGACAGACCATTCAAGATTAGAATAGAAGTGGGGAAGACCCTAGTGAGGTTATATAATCAAAGTTATGTAAAATTTATACTATACCAGCTTACATAAAGAAGTTCTATGATCTGGAAATAAGTCTCAAGCAGGGTTGCTCAGTGCACTGCAACAAAGTTAACAGCTATTTGCAGCCCTAACCCTTACCTGTTTGGAGCATATGCCCCCATTAAATATCTTGTGCAGCTTCCCTCTTTGCTTATTTGAAGTCATTGTGATCTTGCTGATTTCTAAGTGATGCATGCAGTTAGAAGACTGCAAGGTCTCCATTTCTATGCCCTGTAAATCATGGGGTTTTTAACAAGTCATTTTTAAAAAGAAGTAGAGAGGTGGGGAAAAGAACAATATTGCTCTGTTTGAAGTTGTTGTTTGGCACTTCTTTTCCTGATCTTTTCCATGAATTAGAAATTATAAGACAAAAGGGGAAAGAAAGAAATAAATCTCTAATATTTATTTTTGAATTTCAGAACCAGAGGTCAGTTGAGTATCACTCGACTGTGAACCCATACTTGCAAAGCAGGAATTTAAGTTCTGCGTTCTCAGCCAATCTTTATCCAAACATGCAGTTAAGAAGTAAAAATAGGAAGAAGATAGAAGAGAAATAAGAACAGAATAAAGGTGTTCATTCCCAAGGTGGAAATAATTATGCTTCATCTTCTTATCTGAATGCCATTTTAAAGCCTGCATAACAAAGTCTGAGTATATTTTGCTCCTCAAGGAATTGCAGAGGAATAGACACAAAAGGCATAAACACATCAGGGTTTTTTTTCTCACTCCCCATGCTACAGCAGCTAGTACAGAGAGACAGACAATATTATGATGGAGAGACACAACTATAGAGTCAGAAAAAGCCCAGAAAGGTGTGCAAAGGCTCAATAACATAGCAATGTGGCAACTCCTAGCCAGTATAGCATTTCTTAGAGCTCATACATAGCTGACAAAAGTTACACCAGCTTTATCTAATCTGAGCTAAGGCTGATGTAGAATCTGAGGCTCTGCTGCTGGCTTTTTGAATGGCTGTTTTCTTGTTACTAGCAAAAATCATGCATCAGTAAAGATATCCAGATGCCAAATCAAAAAAGAAATTATTGAACAATAGCAACACTGAAATAAACATCAGGAAGTTTTTGAAGTTTATTTATGTTCATGCATCATACAGGTAAAACACCCCAAACAACCCAACACCTGCTTTCTGTAGATTAAAATATTGATGAAATAATGAGTAACATCCAGTAATAAAAGTTACCTATGCAGTTTTTTACTCTACTGGTATGTCAATTGGAGCTGCAATATTGATATTTATGATTTTAATGTAACTCCAAATTTTGGACTCGACTGTCTTCCAGAGCATGGACTCAAGACTCTGGATGCAGTGTTCAGCATTTCCGTCAACTTCTTGTGTGACACTGTGCAGATTGCTTTATCCTTCCAGGCTTTCTTTATCTGCCAGTCATTTTTTCTTCCTCTTGCCATTTATTATTTATAAATCACTCCATTTCACAAGGACCGATCATCACTTCAGCAGGATGATTAACATGTCTAAAATATTCTATTTTCAAAGTCTGGGGAATGCTACTTACTACATGGCTACAGCACCTAAAACAGACACACAAGATCACTAAAGATATTCTCAAGTGTGGTCTGATGTTACTCTGAAGCAACCAAAGACAATGTAACTTTAATGTCTACAATAGGGACTCCAAGAAAAAACACCTTGATTCAAGAGAAAGATATATTAACTGAAGTTTAGCGCCATGCAAACACAGATCAGTTAGCCTGAAGTACATATCATGGAGCAATCCTCTTGACATACCCTAGTCTCTCATCTGTCCCTGATCCTCATTCATCACATTTAGTCATACCTTTCTCCAAATAGCATATAGCCTACGGCTGGCAGGGCTGGATGGCTGCTGAGTTGTCCTAGTTTTATAGATTTTATTAGATCCTTGCCTCCATTGACATTTCTTGCCAGTAGTGAACGCAATAGCCTTCATCAGAAAGAAGCAAGTGGCAGAAAACTCCATTTTAGATTGACACATATTCAAAGTTGTGTATGACTGAAAGCAAAATCATTAAGCAAATAATGTGCTAAATCACAAATAGCTCTAAACCACAGACTCAAACAATAATTTAGGCTGAGAGGGACCTTCAGTGCCCACCTAGTCCAATCCCCAGTTCAGAGTAGGTCTAATTAAGTCAGACTGCTCAGGGCCTTGTCCAGGGTCATGAAAACCTCCAGTGATGGAGATTCCCTCACGTCTTCTGGCAACTTGTGTTTGATCACTTCCACCACGTAAGTTTTTCCTAGCACCCAGTCAGAACTTCCCATGTTCCGGCTGATACACCTGACTCTTGTCCTTTCACTAAGTACCTCCAAGATGAGTCTGACTCCCTCTCACCAGTGTCCTGCAAGCAGGCAGTTGTAGCGAGCAACAAGTTTTCTTTCAGTCATACCTTCCCCGGGTTACAGTTCCTTCAGACTCATTCGTATGTCATGTGTCAGCACTCTGAAGATCTTCACAGAATCATAGAATGGCTTGGTTTGGAAGGGACCTTACAAATCACCTAGTTCCAATCTCCCTGCCATGGACAAAGGGACAAACTAGACCAGGTTGCTCAAAGCCTTATCCAACCTGGTTTTGAATATTTCCAGGAATGTGGTATCCACAACTTCTCTAGGCAACCTGTTCCAGTGCCTCACCATTCCCACAGTAAAGAATTTCATCCTAATATCTAATCTAAACCTATTCTCATTCAATTTAAGGCCATACCCCTTTGTCCTGTCACAACGTGTTCTTGTAAATTGTCCCTCTCCAGCTACCTTGTAGGCTCCCTTCAGGTACTGGAAGGCTGCAATTAGGTCACCCCAAAGCCTTCTCTTCTTCAGGCTGAACAATTCCAGTTCTCTTAGCCTTTCCTCATAGGAGAGGTGCTCCATCCCTCCAATCATCCTGGCAGACCTTCTGCCATTACAAACTATCTGTGGTATGGTTGGCTTTTCTGTGTATTCAGTCCTTCAGTGCTTTGTCAAGGGTGTCCATATTGGGGCGACAACCACTTCCATTCCTTGGAAGTGCAAAATTCTCTCTGTTTACTCAAACCTCAAGCACAGAGGGAGAAGTCTCCAGGAGGTTACTGCTCATAATGTCATAATGTGTTAAAATCAACTGTCAGTAACTTGAATGTTTTCTCTCCTATTTAAAAAAAAAAAAAAGGCAGTTTTTCCTAAATGGTATTCTTTTCAGTGTAGACATTTGATATTTTTTTCTAAATGAAAACTAACATGACAGAAATTTTACTTTCCAGCATGTCCCAGAAATGAAATATTCATAAATATAGCTGATTTTTTCCCCTTGATCAACCCACCTTGAAAGATGTCCTACATTACTTACCATTGGCAATGAGTGCATGATGGCATAGAATATTGGAATGTTTGTCACAGACACTTCTCTGCACCCATGGACCCATGCCCAGTTTTAAATTGTCTAGCATCCTGATTACAAGGGTACCGAGCACTGTGATCAAGGAGATTTTCCTATGCAATTTAATCATTTAAAGCTGGGCTTGCTTCCATGACTGTAGTTAGTTCCATAAGTCCTGTGACAGTGCCAGAAACATGTCAAGGAATAAGGTCTGGATATGGAACCATTTTCTCAGGGACATTTCTTAAACCACTATTTCATGTTTTATTGCTAATGCCACATACTGAGTCAGCCAAAATTAACCCTGAAAACCCCCTCTCCAAGCATGTAGAGAAAGTTATCTGTTCCCATTAAATTGTTGAGCAGTAATGAACTAATTCATCTACATTTCCCTTTGATCTCACCAGGTGATAAATTAACAACTTCTCGGATGCCTAATTATCTTCTGATCCACTCTTTCCCCAAACAAATAAGTTTAAGATCTCCACCTCTTCCTTGTAAACATGGAGTCTCCCATATCTCACTCTGTTCTCCTACATTCTTTTAGGGCCTATTATACAGCTCAAGTCTGAATTATGTCTCCAGGTAGTAGAAGCAAGGGCAAAATCCAGCAGCACAACTTTACCAAGCAGTGTCTCAAAGAAGGTTGATTGGAGAAAACTATTCTTTGACTAGGAGAGACCTATAGGGAGAAATGAGAAAGGAAAGCTGTAGCAATGTGCCATGGAAAAAAGCATTTTCTACTTTTCAGTACAGAATAATTTGTCAGCCTTCTCTCACCCTTGGATAAGGGTTAGAAAACGCCATTAGGATCAGGATAGGTTTTGTGTAAGAAGGTAATAAAATAAAACTCCTACCTTGATTCTCATCCAGCACTGCCATGCGTGGTTTATTGGACTAGATGCTCTAGAATTGCATTAGCAAGTTTACAAAGATCTTAAGGATGACTGTATCTCCTCTTCTGACTGCAGGGTTTGCAGTCTTTGTGTGGGAAATCTTACTTAAGATAACATATCTGCAAGGATCTGGTGAGTCAAATAACGTTATTCTTCAGGCATTTACCAGTTCACATTAAAGCATCTCTCATGTTTGAACATAAATGACTGGCAACAACTGGGAGCCCCAGCAATACAGGGTGAGTATGGATACATGTGCTCAAGTACAGTCTGAATGAGGAGATAAAAGCAGCTTTTGATCTACTTGTGCAAATCCATTTATAACTGTAGTTATAGGATAGTCCTGAGTGGAACATTTGTGCCAAGCAATGCAATACCAAGAAACATGACAGGTACTGAGGCCAAACTGTACCTGAAAGGAGTATGACAACTTTCTGCAGTTGATGCAGCTGCCTCCTTGCAGCAGTGATGAATTCAAAAGACAAAAAATTCTGCAGTAGTTCCAGACATAGTGCTGCTGAGCATGGAGCTCAGAAACCTCCAGGACCATCGCTTAGACTGCCAGCAGCTGCTGCCTTGGTTCCTCACATCCTCCTGCCTTCTGTACATTTTATTCCCCTGAGCCATACAAGAAGCAGAAGCAGGTGCACCACTGTCAGTTCTGGTGCTAGCACCCGAGGCAGAAGATTCCAACTGAGTGTATTTGCTGTTCTCTTTTTCCTCAGGCCGGGCAATGGGGTCATGGCCTCCCGCACCAATGCCATGGCACTGCTATGACTGCTGGGGGAAAACAGAGGGTTGAAAGAGGGATCTTTCTTTTCAGTTCCATTTATCCTTTTGCACCATGTGAAAAAGATGAAGTGTGACACTGCAATGTCAGTTTCCTGCATATAACCTGGATGTTGATTTTTAAAGTAACATTTTTAAGGAAGGGGAAACCATGGGATTTCCCCACAGCCATGAGATAACATTCAGAAAAGGAAAAGCCAAGTCTTTTGTTTTCTCTAGGCAGCTGACTCACAGACCCTTGCACTATTTCTCCACATTTTGGGGTAAGCTGCTAGGCTTAGGAATACCTCCTCTCTGCTTGCAGTTGACCTTCCTGATGCCATCCATCTCTTTCATATGGAATGACAATTTTTAATCTATCCACTCTAGTCCTAGGAAAGGGAAACAGTTTCTTCCTCACTTGGCATTTCCTGCAGGTAAAAGCAGTCAGAATGAAACTGGAAATGTGGGTCTTGGGTGAACAGCATAGCACTAACTGTAGTGTAAAGTGAGAAACATTAATGGGGAAAAAACAAAAAGACCAAAAACAATTGTGGTTTCAGTTCCATTTCCCAAATTTCTCAATGGTACTACCATCACAATAGAAGGGACTTTGAAACATACATCCCTAAGACATGCTCTGGGCAGCGGCACCAGTACTAACAAAGTCAAGGTTCCTACGGATGTGTGCCTTGTGCCTGAATTTCCTTATGTGCAAAAGCAAAAGTCTCAGTCAATGCTTTCACCACAACTGGAGATTTTTTTAAATGCTGACAGCTTGCGGCTTCTGCTCCTCAAATACCTAATTAGGGTCAATACTACAACTTCTCTATTGAGTCTCTACCTATCTGTTTGGTCTCTACTTCTACCTTATACAAATCCAACCAACTTCAAATTTTTACAACAGAATCAAGAGATGTATAACAAGCAAAGTATGTCTGCATTAGGTCCATTTCCTCAGGAAACCAATGTCAACAAATTAAAAGGAAAAAGCTCTCTGTGCAGACTATCAACATTCCTACCTTTAATTAATGATCACTGCATTCCACGAAATCCCTTTCAGACATTCCTGTGTATGACTTTTGCAAGTGGGAAATTGAGGCATCAAATGTCTTCCCACAGCTGGATAATACCTTTTACTATCAGGAATAAAAGGTGGAAATTGCTTGCTCCGAATCTGTTGTAAAATAGGTACCATGAGTTTTTCTCTATTGTTCTGTCATCACTACTCAAGGCTACAAAATTCTAACTGTTGCAGAGGATTATCAAAGTCATCTCTAATCAGAGTTACTTGGCATTTTTATATACCTGGAAGATTTTATCCCAATTTCTAGCTGACTACAATCTTCTGTTAGATCTTACAGGCAACAGAGGCCAGACAATAACTGAATCTACTGAAGAAAATACCCTGAAACTGTTTTCAGGTACGATGCTCTACTCCTATAACAGAGTAATCTAAAAATGTGCTTTCCAATACCAGTACATTACCTAAAGCTTTGAATTTTCTCTAGATTTTACTGACTCATATAAAATAAAATTTAAAATTTTAACCTCTCTCCCTCCCCATGTCTCCCTCTTAGTTTTTCTTTCACTGTACAAGTGATCTTACAGTGTTTTCTGGCAACACACACTGTATTATATATTCAACGCTAATACTTTCTATAAGTTATACTATTTAGTGCTACTAAATTATGTAGAGCTTGCACCAAACAGAAACCCTCTGCAAAGTAATACAGTGGCATGCTCCTGATCTCAGCAAGATTTCCTTGCCATTAGCCGTGTAAATAAGTGCTGTCAGTGAGCAATACAGGACACACAAGGAATGCAGCCTGCATTTGCAGACACATATGCATGTGCAAAATATACATATTCAAGAAGTCATTCAGCAGGTCAGTTGTATTTAAGATTACAGAGGAAATAAAACTTAGAATTTTTTTGATTAAAGATATGAAATAATTTTACTGTATTGTAAAACACTGCCTTCTGTTCCACACACTGTTGTGCTGGGCAGAATTTTTTACTGAAGAAAATACCTTTTAAAGGAGACAGCTTAAAGCTTTGCTTCTGAGGCCCCCCATAGCTTAATGAATTTATTCACTCAAGTGCTGCAGGCCAAATGCCTTGTCTCCTTCCAAAGGAATTCGATGGGAGTTTTGGTTTACATGACACAGACAATGGGCTCATCACATAATGTACAACAACAGTGTGGCCTGCAGGCCTTCCCTGTATCAGTGAGCAAGGCAGTCATCCAACCCACTAATCAGGCAAGCCTCCAAGAGGCTTCAAACTGTGTAGAACCCTAAGACCAGCAGCAGCATCCTCTGCATTGTCAAGTTTCTCTCTTATAATGTGCAGTGACTGGAAAAGAGCAGCAAAAGCCTTCCACATCGAAGTTGTGAACCCCCTGGGACACCTTCATGACAAGCAAATGTATACCTATTCTATCAATTCCACTGAAGCTGCGGGCATATAGGAAAGAGAGAAGAGAGTCTAGTCCTAAGCATTTCTGGCATGAGATGGGAGGAGGTCTGGTGGGGGAGAAGAGAGCAGTCTGATAGCACCATGCACACAATTCAATTGTCTCTATTTCTGCTTCCAGCACCACTGATAGCAAGCGGGAAGGGAAAAACAGCTGTCCTAACCTGTCATCCCAGTCACCTCCAGCATCAGTCAGACCATGCTCTGGCCTTTTTCCCAGCACAGTGCCTCGTTTCCTTGTGACCATTTGCCTCTTGACTTGGAGTCCCACAAGCTACCTCACCTTTCCTATCCTGTAATTTTATATCTGTGCTGTGACATAGTGTATGCTATCCTCATATGCAACAAAAAGACAATGTCTGCCAAGGGCAAGCGAGACTGATAGTTTCCTTTAGGAAAATCTGCATAGCAGATGGTAATATGCGTTAAGGTGACTTCAAAGGGAGATGTTTTACATCTATGGGTGTGTGGGTACTCTGTGGTGCTCTTATCTCTGGGCAAGTACACTGCACAGGTTCAGACCAGCAGCTACAGAAAACCCAGACCCCTGTACGTGAGGATAGAGTTTACCAGTGGTCATATTCACTGAGGAGTATAAGGGGAGAAGGAAGGAGGAAAAGAAAATGGGATCTCTCACCTTAGGTGTCTTGCGCGCTTTCTACTTACCACTTGTGACCATAGCTGTATCTGCTTTGGAGTCCTTTCAAAACTGAAGGCTCTGCCAGGGCTACTCTGACAGTTTACTTTGCTTCATCATAACTGCAGATGTGAGCCATGAAGCGGAGGAGCAGTTAGCCTAAGGGGAACAGATACAACAAAGGGAAAAGGAGGATGCCATTAGTAAGTGGTAGGAAAAAAGAAGCAAATTGTTCTAAGAAAAATCATCAAGAGATGAAAGAGAGAAAGGGTGCTAAACACAGTAGAAAGAGAAGACTGAAAAATACTGGGGTTTAGCTAGCACAGTAGCATGTTCACATCATGAAGGATGCTCGGAGACCTAAGGCATGGAATTAAGAACAAAGATACATGGGTTCGGTTTCCAACTCTGACAGGTTTCCCTATCTGATTTGCTTGGAGATACTCATCTCTCTGTCTTCAGTTTTGTAGCAGCAGAACACCCTCCACTCCTCGATGCTGCTCTTTTAATGGGGCCCCTCCTGCAGAAGAACTGGCTCTGGACCTGGAGTGGTGACTGCCCAGTGGCAGTGGCTGTGCTGGTGCTGTCAGAGAAGAGCATTGGCAGGAGGCTGCAGGCCATGCTCACTGTTTACTGCAAGCACTCACATGTGGGCATGGTCTCTAGGCCAGTTGTGGGACAGCACAGCTATGCCACTTAAGTGAAAAATTTCAGGCCTACCACAAGCTCTGGGGTTAGTTCCAAGGTCTTCTAGCTGTTTGGAAGGGTTTTGAACTTCATTTGTCTAACCAGAAGCATTCAGCTACTCCAGTGGACTGGGGCTGAGGTGTCATATCCACTGTGTGCTAGATGAAACAGCCTACAAGATGAGATAGATCCCAGAAAGGTTCAGTCCATCAATAGCTGTTTTGTGTGATCTGAGCTTAAGCTGTCTATGTACACAGTGTATACACAAGAGCTTCATGCACCTCAGCCTTTTGCCACCTTTCCAGGCCTCTCAGGTAACAGTCGCTGAACATACAAGTGGTTTGTTATTTACAACTAACTGAGAGCCATAAATTAAGGCAATACTGCTCTGCTGCAAAGTGGCCAGCAAAATATGTATGGAAAAAAAAAGTATATTTGTATGTGGACCTGGCTGAAAAGCTGACTTCTTATACTGAAGACTTTAGCATGTGGGATTTTCACTCAGATCATACTTATTAGTAAAAACTATGTAGGCATCACCAAAAAAAAGCTACTAAAGGCAAAACGTCATCTTGTTCTGTCTTTGTCAAGAAAAGGCACTTGCCAACAAGGCAGGGAGTGTTGTTTCTTCACGGATCTGTTCAACAAGCACAGCCCAACCTGACCAAACCTAGCTAACTCCCTCAACCTGCCATCATGCATTTACTAACCATCTCCATAGCTGTCTACCAGACTCTTTTCGATAAAGGACCAGCGGGCCCGGTACTGATCCTGATATTCCACATGCAGCCTGACGAACACTAAATAAAAGAGAATAATCATTTCCTTTGACTTTCTGGTTGTGCTCTAAAAAGATGTTATCTGCCTTTCAACTCATGAGAAGTCTTGAATGGTGTTTGTAAACTTGCCAGTATCCAGCAAATCTTGGACAAGTGGTAGCTGGGAGTAATGCTATCATTCTATTCAGGCTACCTTTTACTTCTTCCACCATATCTTTTTCTCTCTCTTTTTTTTTTTCTCTTTTTTTTTTGTTTGTTTGCTTATTTTGTGTTTGTTCGGTTTTTTTGTGGGTTATTTTTTGATTTGGTTCTTTCTTTGTGTGGTTGGTTGTTTGGTTTGTTTTTTGGTTTTTTTTTCAGTTGGTTACTGTTTGGCAGTAGCTAGCTTATACTAGTTTCCCCTGCCAATATGCATCTGAGGCTGAACTTTTGTGGAAAAATTCAATCAAAATGATATGGTAATTTCTGAGCACACAAGGAGAAATACATTATTCCAACCAATCAAAAAAATTTCAACAGGGTCTGCTTTGGGTCAAAAAAATAGTTTTCCTATCCTTGTGCTAGAGTGCCAAAGCCTGGGTAGTTTAAAAGCCATCAAAATGTCAGAGTTCACATACACTCAGATAAAAACCAGCAAGCAAAATCTCTGAGGGTTCTGTCTGAACTGGACATGCTTTATTTTCTTAGAAAGCTCAGCAATTCCCAGACTAGACCAAGTCTAGACCAGCTGGATATGACTGCTGTGGAGACCCATGTAGTAGTGGCTTCAGGTGAGGATGATTTTGAGGTGTTGCACTGGCAGAGACTGTATTTTGAGAAAATCACTTGGCAAAACCTCTCTCAAAACCTCTAGGCTCACAAAAAAAAAGAAAAAAAAAAAAGAGCCATGAACTCAACAGAGGACTTTTGTAAGACAAAGTTTGCAAGTTGGAGATGATAGGATGAAAAATAATTGAGGAAAATTAAATATACTTAAGAAAAGTTTATTTTTACTGACAGACCCATGAAAATCCTCAGCCACATTCTGGCAGATGCAGCTGATTGTCAGACTTGGCTGGTTCTTCTGCATCTCCTTTGTAAACAACTGTCTGTTCAAACTCCTTATAGCAGCAAGAGACAAGCCTGTTTTGTACCGGAAACATAAAATGTTTATCCACCACCTGCTAGGAAAGCTTTTGTTCCTTGAAATTTGTCTTTTGATATCTTTGGAAAGCAAGTGTGTATTTTAAATGTATTTTCAAATAGTGAAGTAGTTTTGATGCCTTAAAACATGCTTTCTTCAAAATAAATAACAGGGTTTATCACTTGAATTGATTTTTAAATGCTTGTAAAAAGGTTCAGAATGGAACATCCTAGAGAGAATAAGTTTCTCAGTTCACAGAGAGCCAGACTGTAAATCCCTTGCTGCCAATGGCAAAAAGAAACTCACATGTATAACTCTGTGAGCATTGTTAAGAGCAATTCTTCACTGACAGGCATTAAGCTTTCATATTTCTAACTCAGTACAGCACAAAATGGTCATAATCAGTGGATGTTTTCCCTATGACATTCTTCAGTGTGAGCATCAAAAATCCTTCTGGAAGGATCTCTCAAGGAAAACAAACAAACAAACAAAAAAAATCACCACAAGTCACTATTTACTGGTGCAAGAGTTAGGTGCTCTTTTGATGGAAAAACATTTTTTCAATACAAGGCTGCACTTGCAATTTTGTTTTACAGAAACTTGGAGCCAAACACCTCACACTACACAGGCAACATAAAACAGTCAATGTCAATTAATGCTGGTCAGTGTTGACTTGGGCTGAAGGTGAGCCAGGAAGTGTGGGAACAGGGCACTCTCAGCTCTCTGCCACCAGACCTTGTCAGCTATTGTCATTTATAACAGGAGCCTGGCAGTGGAGAATTTGAAAGACGAATAATAGCATACTGGCAAGCATTTATCAACAGCATCATTAAAACACTGGAAAGGGATTTTTTTAAAAAGTCTTCATCAGCTCTAGCAGAATTCTTCTCTGCATACTGACAGTGCTATTAGAAAGAATAGAGCTCTGGATTTTAGAGCCAGAGGAGAACATTGCTAGCAACCGTCTGACCTAAATATACAAAATCACATCCAAATAAAATACTTTAAAAATAATGCCACTAAGGTCACATAATCCAGCATCCAAAACTCTCAAAATGGCAGTATTAAGGCTTCCTGAATGACCTTAATTCAGCAACCCTTAATTCAGGCTCCCTCAGCGTTGCATTATGTGACTGCAGAGAATGGACAAGGCTCCTTAAATAGGTAGTTAATCAGCTTCTACTTTTGCCCTTGTTCAACTTGTATCTCAGAGCAGCAGCTAACACATACCACAAAAACCCAAAACCAAACTGCCTGTCATTTTACAGGTCATTACAGTCCCAAAACAATGCTCTCGGTGACCCCCAGGCTGCAGCTCTCACAGAGGATTCAGAAACAGTGTATCAAGGCTGAGACTGTAGGAATGGGAAAGACATAGGCCAGATATTTAGAGCCTTTTTGAAACCTGACTGCCATTTTAAGAGTCTAAGTCCAAAACTTGGTGCATTACCACTTTTAACCTGTTGTACCTGCAATCCTTTACAGGCAAAAAAAGTAACTGCTTCTGGTTGTTCACAAAAGAGCTCGTGCCCATGCAACGCTACGTTCCTCAGCAGTGATCTCACAACTACACTCCAAAAAACTTCTGATACTTACTCTTTTCTGACCTCTGTGGTCCATTGTTGTTATCAATAACTACAGAGGTGAGAGGGACAGGTCATGTGCCTGGCCTCTCCTTTATCACTCTTTAGCACACTGGTCATGGCATTCACATCAGGCTGAATAGCTCCAAGTTTCAAAGTGTTCTTTCTCCAAATGTGTTTGTGTGCATCTTTGGGCAATATTCATATTCCATTAAATAAGCATTTTATGTGCAGCCATACATGTCCCAACAGTGGGGCATCCCACCACAATGTCCAGACACTTTGATACCATAGAGTTTTATGTCAGCGCAATTACTTTTTGTTTCCACAGCATCGGACTCAACACAGACTCATATTCTTTCCTCAAGTATATATATTTCAGATGGAATAGGGCAACTACTAAACCAGACAAGGAGAGTCCATTTTGAATCATCCAGTACTCTCAGAATAACTTAATGTGGACCCAGAAGAAGAGTGTCATAGCTCATAGGATGGACAAAAGAGAACCCACTTCTGTAGAAGTAAGGTAAGTAGCAAACCTCTGGTCCTTTAAGTCAGCTTTGAGGATTCAAACATTTCACATATAAACTTAACTTCATAGAGCCCTCCCAAAGAATATGTCCCTACTGCAGAGCATAAGGCCATGCAGAGACACCCAAGCTAGCAAGCCTGCCATTTCCAAACAGTAAAAGAAACAGCAAATACACACATGAAATGCTAATTGCTGTTCTGGATGCAGGTGCTGGTAAATCCAGCAGATCAGACTCTACCTTTCCTGAGCTTGGAAGTTGTCAGAAAGCAACATTGTATCCCTCCTTCCAGTGCCTATGGATCTGGACAACGTAGAACAATTTTTTCAACAGAGAGAGCTACACCAGCATTCTCACAAAGCCATGAGGAGATTTCCTGCTTTGCCACCTGGTTTCTGAGTATATTCATGCAACCTAATCCTCCAAGCTACTGCACTGAGGAGGATGGGATTTGTAAAGGCTTTGAAGACCCTGGGCAGGTAATTCCTGAGGTAATTCTGAAAGCAAAACAAAGTGACAGTCTGCTTCCTGATCCGTTTTTCTAGGAAAATTGCATTTTACAGCCAATTCTGTCCTTACGCACTGACTATAAAATTAACTTATTAGCTGACTCAACTCCATTTTATGTGAAGGATTGAGAAGGATTGCCTCCAGCCCTTGTCCCTTTAACTCTAATTATCAACTGTACACCAGATTAAATTCAGAATGAAGTAGCCGGGTCAGGCAATCTACTTAAAGTTTAATGGAAGTTAATGACTCATTGATCAAACTCATTTATGTCTAATTAAACCCTTCCTGCATTATAAAAGAAAAGGGGGAAGTTTTATAATGCATCTCACTCCCTCCCCCCTCTCCAAGTGTGGAGGATTTGCTGCAGAACTCAATGGAAAATTCATAGCATCTGCCTTTCATGAGTACGTGGTTTGGCAACAGCCCCACAAATTTAAAAGTATAATTATTTTGGATGACTTCAGCGAATGGATGGGGTTTGCACAATGCTGGCAAATACAATACCAGTATCCAGCTGCACACAGCTAGATTGCAAACTAAGCTTGTATGCACCAGAACAAACCCACAATGGTGAAGCCCAGGGAGCATAATAATAACCAGATCTGTGCATGGCTCTCAAGCATGAGCCTCGCTGGAATAAGGCAGCAGCGATGTTAAGCCTGAGACAGGGAGGAAAGCTTCCTATTGCATGCGGATGCACTTCAGGCTCTGCTCATGCTTCAAAACTGGCAATGCACCTGAGCCATCCAAAGCACAGCACAGGCAGTGTTCGGCATTCACGCGTAAACATGAGTGACAGGCAACACACCGCAATGCTTAGGATTTATTCCTTCCTCCACTGACTGTCCCCTCATATTAAGCATTTTCTAGACATCTCGTATATAAAGATGTGATCACACTACAATAGCCCTGTTGAGAGGCTATCCACCAGAACATTACTTTTGGCCCAACTATTCGAGACGGTATAATTAAACAGGAGTACCATGGCCTCCTTACATATTCATCATTCTGTTGCAAAGATTTAAAATTTACACCTTTCATATGAAGAGACAAGAAATCTTTTTACAGTCTCAGGCTGCTGGGGTACAGAAAGAGAGCTTTATTTTTCCTCTGTAATTTGAAATTATTTATCCCTTACATGTTAGATAGCATTATGCAGTCTTTAAAATTATGCTTTTCAAACCTTTTTTGATGTATAGATCCATAAAACAATATAATGGTATACATTACTGTGGAGAAACAAAATTAAATGCTCTATAATAATTTAACTTCTTCAGTAATCTACATTCCTATCACTCCTCAGGTGTCTACCAAACACAAAATAAAACCAACTGGCCTTGCAATTTGTTGAACAGTTTAAACAGTTTTGTGCTGGACCAAGTAACAGTCTTTCATTTGATGGAAGGACACTCCTTCCTGCCCCCCCGCCATGTTGTTCTAATTCTATGGTATTTTGCAAATCTGTGTGGATGTCTAACGATAACTTGTTGACCTATTCCTTCTGCTTCCTGCTCATTGAGTCCCAATGGAGTATACATTTCACTGTCTTCAAAATTACATTTCTGCTTTGAATTCCTGATTATCCAACATAGCTGTCCTTTAAGTAAACGTATTTTCACTCACTATGAGGTTAATATGAATGGTTTCTCAGACATTAAATGAACACTACTTCCCAATAATGTTTTGATTTGTCCCAAAGAACCATTTCAAACCTGACCAGTTCATGAGAGTCTAATAAAAGCAGCAGCAGGCTTTGGTCTTTCATACTTTTTTGACTGTAGCTCTTTCTACCACTCTGCAGCTGTGGCACACCAGAAAAACATGGCATCTAGCACTGTTAAGTTGCAGATGAAACAGGCCTTCGGTAGCATCTCGTCTCATTTCCTAAATGGTTTGCCAGATTTGCATCATTTGCTTTTTGACAACTTTCTTTTATAAATCTTTAACAGTTTTAACTGGCAGTTTAACAGCAGTGAGTGGCTGTTGTTTTGTGGCATTAAGACATGGATTAATTTCTATTTTATAGTAAATTGTACAACCAGCTATGAATACACTGAAGTCTATTATTATAAATGGGAATGTTTGGTACTCCATTTCTTCACAAATATTCTGTTTCGTCCTCCATAGCAGTTCCAAGAAGTCAGTCAGTTCCCAGAAGTCTACAGAGGACCCAGTAATAATGAGGCAGTTTGTATAATTTGCAGTGGAAAGGTTATTTCCTACTTTTTTCCAAGGTCTGTTGGGAATGGCTTGTATTTTCATTGTTTCCTTTTGCTATTTGGCTTGCATGTAATTTAGCTGCAATTAAATCAAATGGCAATTGCAATTTAATTTAATTGCCATTTAATTTAACTGCAGTTGTAATTAATTCTACAGTCTCTGAAAGACTTGGTCAAGTTTGACTGGTATATGGCCCCTTTGGGTTTCCAGAGGCAGGCTTCCAGATTGGTCATACATATCCTTTGGGGGGGAAAAAGGAGTTCTTGGTGACCTAGGCTTTACGACCCAACTGCCTCTATATGTGCCACCATATATACTTAAATCATCTTGATATTTCCAGCAACCTTCAAAGACAGAGGGGGTTTATCCTAGTTGTTAGACTATTCAGGGAGAATGATGCACATGAACACTTATAAATCTTTCTTTCGTAGATTTTTTACCAATTCTTTTCAGTCTCTGTCTTGTGACTCACTCATAACTCTTTAATGATATGAAAATAAGAGGGGAACCACACAAAAACTGGAAACAAGAACACAGAATGAATGAGGGAGAAACATAGACCATAAAAATAAAATCAGAAAGAGGAATACACCAAACGAGTATCAGCTAGCAAGGAACATAAAAGGCTACAAGAAAAAGTTCACTGACTGCATCAGAGACTTCTATTTATTTATGGAAAATAAGAGAAAAAAAAAGTAAAAAATACGTGCACTGTACACTTTGGAAGAACAACAAATAACATATGACACAGATAAGACTGAAATACTGATATTTCTATTCTCCTTTTAGAATGACATAATGGATAATAAGGGAGAGAGGAACATGAACCAGAATAAGGAAAGGACATCTTAAAAGTATGAAGGCAAGATAGATATTTTTCAATGTAGCTGGACCTGAGGAAGTTCACCTTAAAGAATTTCAGGAACCATTTAAAGCCATCCCTAACAATTCACAGGACAAAATTGTCTCTGAGAAACAAAGAAAAATAAGGCAGCACCAGCAGTGCCTGTCTAAAATAACATTCCAATATTCATTAATCAAGTTTTTGTCAGTGCTTAGGAAAATACCAGAAAGAAATACTTAAATTATTGGCTACTAGGATTGAGAAGGCAATATGTTAATAAAAAGTAATATTAAAACAGTGATAAATTATATTGTCAGTTTAATTTGGTATGCATATTAGGATTACTCCTTACTAGATGATAAGGAGAAAGACATAGATATGACATTTATGTTATCTACTCAAAATTTTTCACATAACTGCATGATATTCTCACATCAGTAAAATATGATTCAAAGGAAATGTCAGTGCATGAATACCTGATTTTAAAACACACTCACATCCGAAGTTGGAATTTTCAGTCTCAAGATGGGATTTGGAGGGATCTGCAGTGAATCTAGCACTAGTCCATATTTTCAACAATGATTTAAAATGAAATAAAATTATATTTAAAGTATTTAGTGCAGTCCCCTGCTGAAAAGGATTGTTAGCACCTCAGAAATCATGTCAGAACCTAGAATGACTTTGAGAATCAGAGAAACAATTATAGGAAAATTTAAATCAAAAGGGACATCAAGAGAACTTTAGTACAATTTCCTGCAGAAAGGATCAGACCAGGTTGGTCAGAAAGGTTTTTAAGACCCCACTGGCCAAAACCAAGTATGGAGACAGCAGAAACTGCAGTCACGACCTGCCAAAGGCAATCTGTTCCACTGTCCTCAAATGTGAAATAATTTTCCCTTATATTCAGGCTCAACTGTTCCTAGTTCCACTCATATCCACAGTCTGTCATTCTCCCATTTCTGTGAAGAGTTTGGCTCTCATCTTCTTGGTGACCTCTTCATTGCTGCTGAGGTGTCCGGTCCCCACAGTAATTTTCCCATTTAAATATTGTTCTCCTTCCCCTTAATACTCCCATCCAATCCTAATAAGAAAAGAAATGTAATACAAAGATAAGTGTTTAGATCCAGGAAGAAATGGCTAAATGTGCAACTATGGGATAGAATTAGTGAGGCAACAGTGTTTCGAATACTGACAACCTGTTGCACTATATCAATACATGTGCTACATCAAACTCATTCATTTGCTGTGCTTGGCACTTGTGAAGCTCAGGTTGGACTCACCCTATAGTCCAGTCCTGGGAAACCAAAAAATAAGAGGGGTGGAGACAGACTGAAGAAGACCATAATGGAAATAACATGATTTGGAAATTTGGAGACATACCTCACTCGGAAAGAGAAAGACATTTTTTTGTCATGTGGAGGGAAAGCCTGGAGAGAGAGAGTAAGAGGAACAGAGAGAAAGAGAGAAAGAGGGAAAGAGAGAGAGAGAACAGTGAAGAAGGGCATGGAAACAGTATTCCAGTCACTCAGTAGGTAAAAGTCTTTCTTCCTCTACTAAAGAGAGGAAAGATAGCAAAGATCCCCTGTGCTCACTGTGACCATGACAAATAGAAATATTGCAGTCAAAAAATATTAACTCAGTAAGAAAAAAATGTCGTTGTTAAAGTTGGAATGGCCAAAATGACACAGATATCAGATGTAGTCCAGGTGTAAGGTGATCAGGAAGCTGTTTATTGCTCTCAAGTGTTTCTTTGTACACTATCGTGCCATAACACAATTGGTCAAAAGTCTCAAGCATAAAACACTGTATAAACTTTAATTGGTAATACAGAAGACACTGCACACACACTGTGCGTGCTGTGACATGCTATTGGTGACACTATACACATTTTGATTGATGACCTTTGGTCTGGGCTGCATTACATTTGTTCCGTCCGGCATTACAGTAAATATTTCCTAAAAGTTGTTTAAATTCCTTGTCACTAATTGCCAGGCTGCTGACAGATTCTCTGTCAACCCTGACAAAAAAAACTCTACTTACAATAATAATCAAGTGGTAAATCAGGCTGCAAAGTGAGGCCATGGAATCTACATCACTGCAGCCTTTCAACCAAGGCTAGATAAATATTGTCTTAGGTCAGAGAGGAGAAATAAATGATATCTCATAGTCCTTTCTATTCAAAGACTGAAAATTTCTTAACAAGTTTGATTGATACCTCAGACAAACCTCAGTTCTAAATAAAATCTAACTAATAAGGCAACAACACTGCCTTATGAAATATTTGTGAGGTGCTGATGCTATTAAAGGGAGCCAAAGAAACACTGGGTGAAAGCAGTACCTAGGAGGATGCTTATGTAATGTGAATTTTCAGTGTGAGCATTTTTCCTTAGAACTTCCTTGCAGTTCACAGCATCCTAATGGCATTGTTTTCTTTTTAACAAAACTTTAATTTGGCTTTGGTCGAGCTTCTTTTTACCTTATCTTGTCTAACTTAGATTATTCATTGTTATTGAAGAGTTTATCCATCATTTATGTTTTTTGGGGTTTTTTTGTAGAATATTGCCATATTATGTTTTTTTTAAAATCTGGTGCTACTAAAAGCTTTACAAAGCATTATGCTTTCTTGTTTATTCAGAGGGTTGGTTTTCTGTTTCAAGTGCACTTACATAACATTCTTATTTGCATTATATGCTTCTTAAGTAAGAAAAGCTTTCTTTTCTTTCAAAGCTTGTAAGCTTTGGTAGGTCTTTTATCACAGTTACTTCATATGAGTTTACATAAGAGTTTGTATTTGAACTTCTGTAGACATCTACAGCTTGGTACAGATAATGCTTCTTTGCAAAACCTTCCCACTTAAATGATACATCTTTTGTCCCAGTGGACTGGAATCTCAAACCATGCAATAATGGCACCAAGACATTCTCTGGTTCCAAAACACCATATGTACCCTAAACTTGCTGACTGAAGGCAAATAAGGGACTGAATAAATTGCTGAGAAGGAATATGGAATAGAGGACAAGAACACCCTCAGCCCCACCAGCAATTCCACCTGGAGTTAATTGAACACTTGGCCAGCGAAACTCCAGTGCCAAAAGCATGTTCTGCCAATCAGAATTTACTATTTGAAAACCTCTTCCTATAGCTTACCTTGGCTTACAAAGTTTTTATAATTTATTTCTTAACAATCACAAAGAAGTTCAACTTTTATAATTTTTTTCCACATGATAACATTATGTCATTTTAGATGCTTTGTCACAGTATCTGTAATCGTATCTTTTGCATATCTTTCCAGTGCACTTCTGGAAAGAAGTATTTTGGAGTACAGTTAAGGTCCCACAGGAGACCTCATCTGCTACCAGAACATAAAGGTATTCTGGGAGCATAAAACCCTCTCCAGCCATTTAAGCAAGATGCAACTGCTTTTATTGAATCCTGTTAAAGTGAGCTCTTTTCCTACTCTGAGCTAAACACTAATTGCTACACACATAATACTCTTTCACATTTATCTGCTATATTCTTCTGGGAAATGGTAGAAAAAAAAGATAATCTTCATGTATTTTATTTGATTTTGTAATAACCCCAGTTTCTGATAACTGTATCTACAGAAAGCTAATTCACTTTGGAAACAGTGTCCAGTGTTTGGCTATAAAATGATACAGTAAAAAAAAAAGCGTATTTGGGGGCTTTTTTTCTTCTCCTAAGTGTACTATTCTCTCTCATCAGGTTGTTCCTGAAAAGATTTATCTGAATGCTGAGATATTATCTCAGGACAGTAATAGTTTTTATCATTCTTGGATGCCTTCTCTAGGGTCCTGTCCCCCACACACATGCCTTTCAAGTGACAATGCTGCATTTCCACTTTTCTTTGTAGAAAATGGCCCTGTAATCTAACTATATTTATCAGCCTGATGAGTTTATCCCATTTTGATTAGGAGCTTTGGTACCAAGCAGGCTTAACAGCACCCTTTGGAGAGCCTAACACTGCAACAGTATGCATCAACTTCCTTAAAATAAAGTATACATCAAAAAGTCCATTGCACTCAGATAAAGCTATTTAAAGATCATATGTATATGGACAGTGTTTTTTCTATTCTTGTCATGTCTCTTAACCCCTTAGGAAGACATGACTTCAGGATAGACGGCATTATGACTCACCTCACCTTAGTGCATCCACATCACCTTGCTGCAACTGACAACTCTGCAACATCCATTCCCTCACTTTCCACGCACTGTTTTCTGTGTTCTAACTTCTCAACACTGCAACTCAGCCAGGAGATGCCATAAGTGAGAAAAATGCAGAAAAAAATCCAGTGTAGAAACCCACCAGGAGAATCTGTGACAGCAAACACAAAGAGGCAGCTGAAAAATAACCCCTTAACAGTGTTTATGAAGTTACAGTATTTGTGATGTAAAGTATCACTTCCTTTTATTTCTTATGGAGAAGTTACCATTTGGAAACCCAAATGGGAGAAGGATGCAGGGGACATTGATCCCTGCACATCCCTTATGAGTAATATCATGATGGTCCAACCTGAACTTTGCCTCAGTAGTAGGTACTCTCAAGTTACTTTGAGGCACCACAGACATAACTAAAAAGTAAGCTTTAAGTCTAGCTTAAGCAAATAAAAATGCATAGAGACTCTCTGAAAGAAATTAACTATTAGGAAAACCAAAAACTAGCAAATGAAAAAAGCAGCACTTATGCATTGTAGAAAAGCTCATCTGAGAAGCTCGCATGATCAGGAAGGAAAGAGCAAAGAGGCAGAAACACTGCTTTGTCATCCCTTAAGCCTGAAAGCAATTAATTTCAATGGCTCAGAGCAATCAGGAGGACTTAACAAAATAGCAAGATTTCCCTTACCGGAACCCCGCTGTATTAGGTGATATGCAACAGAAATACATCTCTTACTCTGCAGAGGTTTACTACCAACTAGAAAATTACAGAGACACACAAGAACTTTGATAGATTAAGAGAAACGTAGAGTGACGAGTGAGTCAGTGAGAGATGCTATTTCATGAACTTCACTGCTAAAAAATAAAGCATCTACAAAATGCATATTTACTAGCAGAACAATAGAAAAAGAAACCAAATCAAAGCAAGACAAACTGTAATCTGTAACGCAGGTTATCTTTGGAGTATGGCTGAATATAATCCAAGCTGAATAACTGTCTTTTAATTAAGGTTTAGAGCACAATTCACAAGCAATTTTGAGTAAAAAAAAAGTAGCACTAATCTTAATAAGGCAGTATTGAAATGCAAAAAGTAATAAATGTCCTTTAAAATATTTTCTTTCTTCTTTGAGGAAATTTAAGCCACTATGAAAATTCATGAACTATCACATTTAATAGAAATCAGCATGTTATTCCGTGAAGAGTAGACCTAGCAAAGTCTGTCTTCCTATAGATTGTATATTTCCTACCCAGGCCATCACTACCATACTACATCTTCAGTATCCCTATGAAACTTACACTGTAGGTAGGAAGCTAGTGACTCTCATCCCTCTTTCAACAAAGCTTTGCAAAACCAGCTAAAAGGGTCCACCTATTTCTAGAGTCAGAAAAGCAGCAAAAAAACTGAGAAGGTTTCTAAACCCTCACACTTTATTGCTAACTTTATTCTTGCGTGACTGCATTAAATAAAATATGCACCCTGATCAGTAAGGGAAGTAAGGAAATGCACAGCACAGTTATCATTCCAAGTCTCAGCTTGGATCCTTTTGAACTTTGCTGGACTGGAAGCCAGGAGCTACTCTCACAGGAATGCACTCATTGCTCCTGCAGCCAAGTAGTCCTTGTCAACCAGACTGGTTTTAGTTTTTTCAAAAACCACTGCCTTGTTGGCATACATGCTCATTATAGGTCTTCTTGGACTTACGGATTCTTACCACTGTCAGACAAAAATTATGGTTTAAGTGTTTCATTAGGTTGTTTTAATTTAACTCCTGTGGCTTTAGTACCCAAATTTTAAAGTAGCACTATTACACCACTATTAAAACCACCTAGCTTTGAAAGATCTAGTGACACAGAAGATTTTAATAAAATTAAATTACTTTTTTGGAAGATCAATAACATTTACAGTTCCTAAATTTCTGAAGTACTTTGAAAGATTCAGTAGGCTTCAAGCAAAGTTGTTGCCACAATGAATAGTCATCCATGCATGCTGTGATTTTGAGCCCATTTATATTGACTACATGGATGAAAAAAATGGCTACTGAGTAATTAATAACAGCTGGACTTTCTTAAGACACTGCAAAGCTAAAGACTATTAATTTAAGACCAGGCAGCTATTAATCCACAGAAAAAGCACTAAGTCATCCATTAATTATGACTGAGTTCATCCTTTTCTTGTGGTGTCTACAGTCACATAAACAAAGGCAAAAACTTTGTTTCTTCCTTAATACAAAGTTTCTAGATCTGGCAATGTGCTTTCAGCAGATACGTAACAGGTACAGGAGGATGGACCCTTCCAGCCACACATTAGATCATAGATGGTCACATAGCCAATGACAAGGAGGTAACTATCAGCCTGCTAACTTCTTAATGTTGAGCATTCTTTGTAATTCCCTTTAAAGAAATGGTATTTGTAGTTTTTACTGTAGGAAAAGAAGAATAAAAGTTCTTATGCAAATTTCCAGCAAAGCAAAATTACAAGAAATGGTTCAGACCTGATTTTATTGCAGCCAAGCATCTGACATGACCAGAAATATTATAGCCAAATCACAAAGTCTTTCAAGGGATTGCAGCACGATGGATTGTCGTCACAAAGCTGTGGGTGTGAGAAGTGGAAAGTGTGTGGCATACTAAGATGAAAAGCATATGGATAGAAAACATATTTCATGGAATATACTTGTCAGGGGAGATTAAGATAACTGGTTTTGACATTAAAAAGTAGGATTTAAGTTGCAAGGCCCTACATGAATTCAGAATATTTTTTTGCTTTTTATGATACAACAGTGAGAAAATCTCCTTTTTTCTACAGTCTTACAGTTGCACCCATCTTGGGAATGACATTCAGTTTTCCTAGATGAACATTATTGAACAATGTTCAAGTTTTGTCAGTTTATTTTGTTCAATAAAGATTTTCTGCAAAAGTTTACAGTATTTTCAAATCTTCAAGACTAAGTATAAGCAATCTTTAAATTACTACTACTTCTACAGTGAGTTTATGCCAGCTGTTTTCAACTGGAGAACATATTGCCATAAAATCTCCTACAGTGCTCTGAATCTTGAAAGTGAGCATAAGGTAATCATTCTCACCTGTTCTTCCTATTACCAGAGAAAAGGCTGGAAACAAGGGGAAATAGTAAAAAAAAAGAACTGCAGTAAGGATAGGAAACAATCTGCACGTAGCTATCAAAATGAGAAGGGAGAAATGAAGATAAGTCATTTGTCCAGTAAAAGGAAGTATCATTTTGCAACAAATACTGGGAAAAGGGACTGTAGTGAAAAAAAAGGTATTAACTTACTAGCTTTATTTAAAACTTCAGTTTTCAATTTGAAGGAAATTCTTCAAGAAAATGCCTACACTGTACATGATGATTCAGTGAAGAGGTGACCTACATCACCAGTATGATCAAGTGTGTTCTAGAAATACCAGTCTTTTAAGAATGAAGACCACTCCTGATAGTACGGATTTATTTACATACACACACTTCACAAATAGGTCCATACAGGGTTCAAAGATCCTGAGCTACAGACCACAGTATGCAAGTCAGCTTGCACAGGATGGCCACTGCAGACATGTCAGGCTAACTCATCCTGTCCTCATGGATTTACTGTTCACAAAGGAAAGCAAAATATAGATCAACTGTTGTGGTTTAGGAATGGTAATCCCTGATTTAGCGCTTCCCCATTTCCCCGAGTCTCTCCAAAACCAGATACCGTATGCTCACTCCCCCCTCTTCCCCTTCCTCTCCCCCTTCCTTCTCCGGAGATGGAGTTTAGAATTGGAGACACTAAAAGATGAAAATTAAGTTTTGAGATAAGAATAATTTACTGGAAACAGCAATGAGATAAAAACCCAAACAGTAACAGGAGTAATACTACTAATAAAAGGTATAAGACAAAGAAACTATTAACACGGAAAGCCCACAACAAATACCAGCTCTTCTCCATCACACCACCGCTTTCTCCCAACCAAGAAAGGAATGCCTTTCCTCCCAGAAGCAAGAGAAATAGTCCCTGTCCCCCACCCCAGGCAATGACACAAAATGGTATCAAATAACATTAGGATCTTGGCCATGCCCACTCGGCACAGCACACTGCAGCCAAGAACTCCTGTGCACAAGTGGTCCGGCTGGCTTAGTCTCCCTGGCAGCTTGGACTACAAGCACACGCCACCGCACTCAGATACTGTAACAAAATAAATTCTGTCGTGGCCAGAACTTGGACATCAACAAAACAAATTCCCTCAGTGGCAGGAAGCTAGAATAATAAGAGCAGAGCACACAGAGAAGAGAGGAGAAGCACCTTGAGGTAGTGGGGCAAAAAGGAACCAGAGTATAGCTTTCCACTGTAAAGTCAAAGCATAAGAAACTATCAATATCACTGATTATTTGGAGTTAAGACAAAACTTACCTTACAGTATAGAGTTTTTACCAGGTGACCACATTTCTATTCCACTAGGAAGGGTGAATTTGCATTATTAATCCTGAAATTATAGCTCAAACATTACTCTTGTCACTTGTTTAACACCTTTGTTGTCACTCTCTTCAGACCTGAAGCGCTAATTTTCCACATCAAAAATTTAATAGATGATGCACTACTGGAAAAGATGAAAGAATGTAACTTGCATTAAAGAAAACAATATTTTAATAAGCTTTTAATGTTAATTAGCCAAGAGTACTTTTAAACCGTCGTATAGGATCTGCATCTGCTTACTCTCTAAGTAATTAGGGTTTGTTGTTTATTGTTGTTGTTGTTGTTGTTAAAGAAACAGAAAAAATACCAAAATTTCCTAACTAGGAGTAGCAAGCTTTAGCAAACATACATGGGACACTCCAAACTTTAAACTCCCTAAGTTCCTTTATAAATATACCTTTAATCAAATAAACTGATCATATTTGAAATAACAACATACCTTAGAATTACTTCAGGTTATAATCACAAACTGTTCTTGTTATTTGAGCCTTTTTGTAATAAGCCCCCAAAATTGGTGGTTTTCTCATGTTAACTGAGAACCTTGATTAAGGAGGAAAGGATCAGGTCCAAAAAGTAAAACTGATGAGTGCTTTCCTTCATTTTCTATCCATACACATAATTACATGGCTTAGAGGTCACATGACATATACTCAATCTGTACAGCCTTAGTACTGTTCAGAAAGATTATGACCTGCAAATATAGTAGATACAGTTGCCCTGGGCCTCATAGCATTAGCTAGAAATACTGAACTATAAAATGTTGAACTTTTATTATGCATGTTCAAAGAAAAATCCAAATATCAATGTTAAAAAAATCCAAAAAACCTAAAATTACTTTTAGGTTATAATATTTTTCACAGCAGAATGAAAACAGCAACAACAACAACAAAAAATACAGCCAATTACCCTTGTGAATTATAATCTGCAGAAAATAGATGGTAAAGAATCCCTATAACAGGAAAAATTGGCTGGATCTGTTTTAAAGGTGTCAAAAGAGAATGACAAGAGCTTGCTTTGTTTTTACAGTTCTATCTCAATCCCTCAAGTTTTGCAGCCTCCCTCCAGGCCCCTATCAATGAACATTGTTTAAATGAATCTGCTTAAAATGTAAGTTGAACCATATTCACATTGACTTATATAAAGCCATTTTTCTGTTTTATTAGTCACATTAGCATTCTATTGCCCTTTAAATGTCACAGGTTCAACAGCATAGCTGTACATATCCTGGAAATATTCCTGTTTGATGTAATAAAACAGAAAGCTACAATTTCCAGGGAAAGATAAGGTGACAAAAAAAGAGAGAAACAAACCAGGGCATAATAACACAGAGAAAAACAACAGGCAGTAAAGCAAGATTGTTTCCAAGTGAAGGAGAAGCAGAAGTATTACTGAGAGCACAGATTTAGAAAGGCTTGTTTGCATCATTTCTATCAAAACATGTGGAAAAGCTGAGGAACCTGCCAATCTCTGTAACTCACAGAAAAGAAGAAAAATGACACTGCACTCCCTCCAAACATATTCCTTAATCTTTTAGGGACCTTTGCAAAGCCACATCATACATTGCAACTACTCTCATTTATTACTGGTGTTTTATCTCAAGACAGAAACCTGCAAAACTCCCTAGCTGTATGGTATCTAATCTAAAACATTTTCAGGTTTATCAGGGGCAACATGAAAACCACAGACTGGTTGGAAAGAGTTCTTGGAGATCAAATAAATTTTGAAGTCTGCAGGATCTGACCTACTATCTTGTTCTGTCAAAGACAAGGGAGAAGAATTAGATAAAGAAAAAAAAAGAGGAGAAATGTAGAAGTGTACTAAAGAGACATATAAGACAGTGAAAAATAGCACAGTGAAAACAAAATAATTATCCTTTCACTATGAACTTCTCATTTTGGAACTCCACTATGTTATTGAAGCTGCATTATGAGTCCCCTGGTTTAAGCACTAGTGCAGACAAGCCTATAGGGTGCACTTGGCTTGAAAATATCACCTAAGTCACCAAGTCCAGTTACGCACAAAGGAAAGCAGTGTACAACAAAAGGCTTTTTTTCCAAAACTGCCATAAAAACATCTTCCCTACATGTTACCACAGCCCACGCTACACTACCCACCACCTCCTGACAAATACAAGGCTCATTATTGCGGCTTTTAAACATCTCCTGCAGTGTGCCACAGGAAGACATAACTCTGTTTCTGTTGCCAAGTGTCACAGGTCCCCATAATTACAATCACCTTGCAAGATAAAGTTCTCAAATTACCTTAAGAAGAATGTCTGCCCAAAGGAGGGCAAATTTTTCCTTCCCTCTCCCTTCTCTCCACTCCAGAAATCCTTGTCAAGCTCATTATGGAGAAAGCCATACACACCCACAAGGATGCACGTAACATGAGGAGTTACACATCTTCATAGTCACCCAGTAGGTACATTTTTAAACTTGTGCATGTCATGTTTTAACCCTAACTGGCAATTAAGCACCACACAGTCAGTCACTCCCTCCCCCATCCTGCTGGAGGGGAAGAGAATCAGAAGAGTGAAGTAACAAAACTTGTGGATTAAGACAGTTTAATAGGTAAAATCTGGGTTCATGCAATCAAATCAAAACAAGGAATTCATTCACCACTTCCCATGGGCAGGCAGGTGTTTAGCCGTCCCTAGAAGAGAAAAGCTTCATCTCACATAACAGTGACTTGGGAACACAAATGCCATGACTCCAAATGTGTACCCCTTTCCTCCTTTCCCAGCTCTATATGGTAAGCATATGGTATGGGATATCCCTATGGTTGTAGGGGTCAGCTGTCCTAGCTGTGTCCCCTCTCAACTCCCCCACTTGCTGGTGGGATGGGATAAGAAGCAAAAAAGGCTTTGTCTTTCTGTAAGGCCTGCTCAACAATAACAAAAACGTCCCTGTGTTATCAGCACTGTTTCCAGCACAAATCTAAACCACAGCCTCTGTGAAGATTTTCTCTACCCCAGCCAAATCCAGCACAGTACATTACAACCATGTCATGGCATCTGAACTGAGTCCACACCAACAAATTCCTGAAAGCTTCAGTGCTCTGCGCCTTTCGCTGTTCAAATGAAATCTGCTCACATTTTTCAGGTTTTCATAGGGACCGGTGGTTCCCTAGTGGCTGGGTATACCCATGGGCAGGGCCCAGTCCCAAGTGCCTGACAAAGCCAATACAGCAGTCCCCAGGAGGATGGGCAAGAGAAGTCACTCAGGAAAATGTTTTTTTCTGACCCAACAGGTGCCCAAACCACCATGCCTAAATTTTTTCCCGAGGAAAAAGAGCCTCAAGATTATATTTAGAAAGTCAAGTGAGCAAACCATCCCGAAACTATTGAATATAATCTTATCACACTAAATGATGGAGTAGTTCAAGGCTGAGAAACACAACTTCCTCTCATGTCTTCTAATTTACGCTGTCCTGATCCATTCTTGGTTTATATATAGGACAGAGCACCCTAATGAGTCCAGCACAATTCTGAACAAAGGCTCTTTTGATTATGCTTTCTCCCTATGAATGTTTAAACTCCAACTCAGCAAAAAATTTGATACAAATGTCTTCTAAGAAAATATATAGATATTTTCATGCATGGTGCCCATTGAAAAGTTCATTCTCTTTCCTTCAAGCTGTGATTGTTCCTCCATTGAAGTCTGACAGGTCTGCAACTAGAGTACTGAAAATGTGCTCCAAGGAACTGTTAAATCCATTCATCAGATGGAGTACAGTAACTCTGGTCAAAGTTGACTGTGCTTCAGGATTTGACAACCTTCACAATTCATCCTCTGTGATAGACACAGGTTGCTTTCTTTCAGATAGCAACTTCCTGCTTTGAGCTAATGCACAAATCCCACACCTTTCATAGAACCATAGAATTGTTTAGGTTGAAAAGACCTCTAAGACAGTCGAGTCCAACTATAAACCCAGCACTGCCAAGTCCACTACTAAACCATGTCTCTAAGTGCCACATCTACATATCTTTTAAATATCTCCAGAGATAGTAACTCCACTACTTCTCTGGGTAGCCTGGGACAAGAGGCCAACACCCACCATGCTACTTTCAGGTAGCAGTAGAGAGCGGTGTGGTATCTCCTGAACCTCCTTTTCTCCAGGCTAAACAACCTCAGCACCCTCAGCCACTCCTCATAAGACTTGTGCTCCAGACCCTTCCCCAGCTTTTTTTCCCTTCTCTGGACCTGCTCCAGCACCTCAATGTCTTTCTTGCAGTGAGGGGCCCAAAACTGGAAACAGGATTTAAGGTGTGGCCTCACCAGGGTGAGTACAGGGGTATAATCACTGCCCTGGTCCTGCTGGTCACACTGACAAAAACCAGGATGCCATTGGCCTTCTTGGCCACTTGGACACGTGCTGGCCCATGTTCAGCTGGCTGTCAACCAGCACTCCCAGGTCCTTTTCTGATGAGCAGTTTTCAGCCACTCTTCCCCAAGCCTGTAGGATTGCATGGGATTGTTGTGACCCAAGTGGAGGACCTGGTAGTTTGCCTGGTTGAACCTCATGCAGTTGGTCTAGGTCCATTGATCCAACCTGTCCAAATCCCTCTGCAGAGCCTCCCTACTCTCCAGCTATCAATTTGTGTACAAGTACCATACCCACATGTGAACTCTGTGGTTACTATGTCTCCTTGTCTTGTCTAATAAATTTTGTCAGGATCTACATTTTCTGCTGTACATAATCTAGATTTATGCTATTTACTATCCTCTTCCTGGGTGCAAGTGAACTAAGGTCACTTTTAGTCCTTGTTGTTCAATACATGTTCTGAGCTGTTCCCAAGAGATAGGTGACTTTTGAAGAGGCATCTAGATTTCTGTGCTGATACCAACCCTTCTCCAGAATCATCCTACTAACCTGCTTCCTCTTATGGAACATTCCAGAACATTCCCTGGAATAATTTCAGAGTTTCAGATCTGTCCCTGAATGTCTCTTACTCTCTCAGTCTTCTCTAGCCCTCCACCCAGAGCATTAGCTCCCTATGCAAGGAGATGCTTGGAAAGCAGACTAAATTAAGGGAAAATCTTTCTCTGGTCCTTCTCACTCAACAGAAAATTTAGAAAGCAAGTCAGGAATCCCATTTTCACTTGATAGTTTCTGATCGGAGGTATAATGGAAAAGCTGTTACTGGAAACATTAGAAGATCTCAACTTCTCTATTTCCTCACCACCACTGCCAGAGTCTACAACATTGGCATCTGCCTTAGCTTCTGAAAAACAAATGCATTATCCTTGAATTGCAAATGCACTTTGACTTTTGTGGCTCCCAAGAAAGTTGGAAGGGTTTAGATGCCTATGGCCCATAATAAAGTCTGAGGCCGGATACAGCATTAGAAGCAGTAACCCGTCATCCTTTCCCAGCACAACTGGAGCAGGCAGCTTTGAGGAGAAACCAGCAATTTCATTCCCTATTCTTTACCCTACGACATCCACATTCAATCTTGCAAAAAAAGAAGATGGAAGAGCTTACGTGTGACCCTAACATTTTCCAGCTGGCCATGATGTCGAATAGAAATGTCAAAGTAAAATCTACTTTTCCTGTAAAAAGCAGTAAAGATACTTGTGCATCACTACCAGAGCTGAAGACGTGATTTTCATGGAACAAGACATTTTGCCAATCTGAATATCTCCTCTGGGATCAGCAACACTTCTGCTAATAAGAGACAGACCCAGAGCAAATCTTGTCTCACCATAGGAGAAGACTGGGAGATGATGAAAAAGGCAGGGAAAAAATTCTCCTCTATTAAAACCAAGCTTTAATCTGATTCTTCTGTGTTTATGAAAAGAGCAAGTAAAAGCTGATGCACCCCCTAAGAAGGCAAGCACTGTCATCACTGATCTCAGTCAGTGATTTGTGAGTGCCTGTTGCAACACAGCCCTCTATTCTGCTCTCTGGCAGAAGAAAGACTATTCATCATCATCTGGCGAATTTAGTGTATTTAGGGCAAAACTTTGGGGGGAAGGAGGGCAGAGCTTCCCCCCTCCTTCCTCCACCTTGCTTAGAAACCAGGAGGTGCAGCTTCAGGAGCTGGCTATGATTTGTAATGGAATGTCTGGATATAACTAGGACCTATGTGCATCCCTGTCCTTGAATAGATGTAATGTCATCTCTGATCATGGGCATATTATGCCATACATATTAAGATGGCCTGCAAAACAGGTTTTTTTGCTTTACTGGCACCACATGGGGAGACTTCTTCTTCTATAACAGACCTGCAAGTTGGAATCTGAAGTCCTTGGGCAGAGACCCAGTCTCATCATTTGCACATTGCAAAGTCACTAGGATGATATATTAAGGCATTCCTGCCCCCTGCAACAAAAAGTACCCATGCATAAGCAATAGTCCTACAACATGCAGTAAGGAGCACACAAGCAAGGCTGCAGTGAGTTTATTATCAGTGATTTTTCCCTGACATGATAACTTTGGGGGGAAGGGTCTATCATCCAAACTAGTTTACACAAATCCCTCCTACAATAGCCAGATCCTTAGCTGATTGCCATGGCTGAAGGCATGAAAAGAACAAAGCTGACATTCACTGTCCCCTGAACATAGAGTAATGAAGAACCAAGTCTATAGGATCACATATGCTAGCTGTTGCTGCAGTCACAAGCTCTCCGTAATATTGCCATACATTTTCCTCTTTGCAGAGACCACTTGGTAGATTCTCAAAGCTCAGACAATGTTTAATGTCAGGAACTTTGGGCATATATGAGATTTCCTTTTAAGCAGTCAATGAAAGAATATTAGAGGTGAAGAAAAAAGTAGGTTTACTTTTGAAAATTGTTTTCTGATTTTTTTTTTTGTAAAAAAGTAGGAAAATATTTACTCATAGGCTTTACTAAACATAATATTGAGTAAAACTCATGCCATGTGTAGCTGTGAAGCAGAGTATGACAGAGAAGACAAAAATAACATTTACATTTTTGTATAAAAATTGTTTATTTTCATCATTGACATACAAATTATAAAGGTAATAAGGAAGTTTAGAGGAGAACTTGACATAAAATAGCTGGTTTTTGAGTATTTGGGGGTCTCTAAATGAAAATATTTCAACATGCGCTCTTGATCAGATAGCTGTATAAAATTAATAGCAAGAGAAAATCCTCTGCATTTTGCTAATGGCACCAGACTGCTTGAAATATACAGGTCAGTTGTAACAGATGGATTCTTATTCCTTTTAATACAGTAAAACAAATCCCACACGTTTTTAAAATCTACATTTCACAAAGCAAGAAAAAATCAAAATGAACTCTTGCTGTCCTCCATCAGTTTTCCAATCCAATATTTTTTTTATCCTCTCTTCTTTCATATATATGCTTCTTTTTTTTTTTCTGTAAGAAATCTAAATTCGGAGTTTAAAATAGCCCATTTATTTGATTTTTTTAAAAAGTAATTGAAATTTCAGGCAGTCAGACTAAGGATATAAACATGTCTCAAACTCATGACCAGCCTATGTTTTCAATATTAAACCCATGTATTTAAAGTCCTTCACATGACTGAGCTGTGAATCCAAAATCTTGTTATGCACTGCCCTACATGTCAAGTAGCAGAAGGACACTGAGCAACAGTTTCTGTACAAGAGTTCCAGAAGTTGCACTGTACAACACAGTTCTTATACTTAAAATTCTTTAGAAATGCATTGCAGTGATGAAGACAGAAACTCCTGGACATTGTTATACCCAATTACTCATTCAAATCATATACAAATACACTTTCACAAATACTAGTGCTAGGTTCATTAAGAGGAATATTTTCACTTGTAGACACAGAAGCATTTTTCTCTTTCCAGTGCTTCTATTTTAGGCCTTGATCTTATCAGAAACTTCAAGGCAAACAGAAACATGACCAGCCCCAACTCCAAGTATATCCCAGAATTTAAACATCAATAGATCCCTCTCCAGAACTTAGTTAACACAAAGTACGTGTAAATTCACTGAATTCAATGGAAGTAACATTTTAGATGAGAACAGTCCCTCCAAGTACTGGAACAGAGTTGTGAGCTAGTTCAAAGACAGAGTTACCAAGCTGTTTCTTCCAATATGACCCATATGATGTTGAAATGGATTATACTGCTAAACCTGCACTTAAGGCTACATTGCACCTCATGTAAAAGTTGTAGTAATTTACTGTTGTACAGAAAAAATGTAAAATGCTCATAAAACAGCTCTGCAAGGGTGGTTCAGGGCAATAAGTTTTTGAATAAAGGATAACATCCAGGCCTAAATAACATCCCGCAACTAAAACAGGTGTAGATTGTCCAGGCACAGGAAAGACTAGAATACACAGCTAGAGCACTGCTATAAATAAAATAATCAAAAGGCGATCTTCTCAACAAACCATTGTCTCGCTGGGAAATATGAGATTAAAAATGCAAACAAAAAATGCAACACTAGTGACAGAAACCATGGTGCTTAAAGAACTCAGATATTCTGGATAATAGAGTTGTCCAACAGGCTGTCTAGATCAGAGCCAAATCACAAGCTGAAAAGCTGTCCAGAAAAAATAGAAGATTGTATTTTGAGCTACTAGTGCGCTATTTGTAATTAACAATGCTGCATTAATTATATCATTGTTTGTGACGCATATACAATGGAGAACATTTTATTCTGCAAGCTGAGTGACAGATTCAACAAGAAATATTTCATCCTGTTTTTCTCCAAGATAAAAAATCAAGAGTTCCTGTTATATCAGAGTCTCTTACACTGAAAATTCTGCTACTATGATAAAAGCTATCTGGAAAAATGAAAAGAAAAAGAAACTAAAAAAATCAAACACACAATGACAACAACCACCAAAATCCCCCAAACTTGACCGATGCTATAGTTACACAAAGTACAGTCACTGAATAGGTTTTTTGTAGATTGAGACTTCATTTAAATTTGATCTCAGAGGACTTTGATTACCTGAAGGTAAGCTTAATAACATATCACACTAAAACACATACAAATTCTATTTTAAATCCTCTTATTTTGATTAGATTGCAATTCTGCAGAAAAGTCCCTTAGAAAAAAGGAAAAAGGAAAAGCACACGCATGAAAGGTGTTAAAAAATAAATGTTTCAAGGACAGTCTATCCTAAACCCAAGAAAATAAAAACGTTTTAATTTAAGTAGTTTCTATATTTAAAGAATGTTTCCATTTTCAGGAAAGATTCATAATATTGTGAAATTTTGTCCATTGTTCAATAAAAATGACACTAGACAAAGATGGTGCCTGAGGGAAAAATTTGCAAGGATGTTGGGCACTAGAGATTTGGATCACCAGCTGGTAAGCTGAGCCTTATTAGTGTGCCTCTCTCCACTACTCCAAATTCTGAGAAACTGGTCAAAATGCATGTTGCAGAAATTCTATGAAGCCTTTGTATCCTCAGTGTTAATACTTTATCCACCTGCAGCTGATTTAAGACCCATTTATAGACATATATTTTAATACGGCCACCTCCATCAAAGAACACTTTTTGAGATAGCTAATGAGATTAGGGAGTAGTGAAGCTGAAAAAGGTTACATTTCCTGACCTTTCCTGTGAGTCTAACTGTCTTCGTGGATTCACAGACTGCAGTTATAAACCAGGTTCGCTATAAACACTTAATCTCAGATTTAGTTACAATCACAAGGGGAAACATTTTCCCAGACTTACTGAAGAATTTACTAATAGTACGAAGGGGGGGAAAAAAGGAAGAAAAGGGGAAAAAAAAAGTAAAGGAAAAGAAAATCATGTAATTGAGTGGTAACAAATAACTAAGTGATAAGGAGAGATCTGCCTTGTTAAATAATAAACAGCTATAAGAGCTGCTGGGAAAGGGGACAGAAGAATTGTACAAAAAGGAAGAGAGATTGTACTTTTTTTTAAAATCTGGAAATACAGAATAGTGAATTTCCATAAGAACATACAAGGTGAAATTCTGGCTTCCCTGAGGTTGTACACAGGAACAACTAAGGATCAAGTTCAGCCTTATGTACAAAATTGCACTAATTTTAACAATCTGATACCTGAAACGGAGCTACAACTCCTTGTCCTTCTCTGTAATGGCCACTCAAGAAATACATGACTCTTTCAGTCCAGAAATAGCTCTCACACAATTAACTGTGTAGTCCCACCCTCCTGATCCAGGTCTTTTACCCCCAGCAACCACTCAATCCAAAGATTGCCCATCTAGCAGTCTGAAGGAGTACTGCTTATACTTTTCTGTAGCAAAGGCTACTGTTCAAGATGAAAAGTTTGGGGGATCCTTTTAGAAGGGAAACAAAAAAAATGAATAAAAGAATTATTTTGAAATTTAGAATTCTAGCACAGAATCCATGATAATACTATGGCCTTCAATAGTGTATGTTACTGTAAAGAAAAGGAAATAAAAATGTAAGGTTGTATATTGCACTAGTGTTTTAACTATTACATTTCACTAATTAAATTGTCCCATAACTAATACGTTTTGTGCACAGTTATAATTGCCAAGTGAAACTAATTCAGAGATTTCTTTCACCTCCAGGGTTACTCCATGTCCTTGCTGATGCAATTATTTTCATAGTGTGCTGCTTTACTTGCATGGCTATTATTATATATGTCCTTTGCCACAGACAGCACCATTCTCTAGATAAAAAAAAAGATGTATAATAAAAAAAGCCTAAACTTCCTAGCATTTTTGCAAAAATGTCCACATTCAGCGTAATGCTCATAAGCTTTCTTGCAGCAGTAAAATATTTCCGAGCCCTGGCAGGGGTGATTTTTAATACAGAGCCAGTCGTTAGCAAGAATTCAATAAAAGAGTCAAGCTTTCCACTTCCAAGACAGTCATAAAATATGCCAACACCGAATTAAGTAAAGATAGAGAACAGATCAAGGGCTAGGTTTCTCTGAGAGTACCATACAGCTCAGAGGAGGTGACAGCTATCCTTGGTTGAAAATACAGTCTAGAATTTAAAGATGAAAATTTTCTATCCTGGCAAATTTGTAGGCCCTGATCAGCGATGTTACCGGAAAGCCATCACCTGGCAATATGAAAGACAACATTCGACGTTATACTTGTCAAAAGCATGCCTTTGGCGAAATCCTTGAGAAATTCTGCTGCTAGTAATAATTCCATACAGCTCTGTAGCTCTGTCTTATATACCAGTGAGACTGATCTGCCTGAGTATTTCTAAGGACTTAACAAGCATACGGTTATAGGAACTAATGCTGAACATTCAAACAGCTACGCAGACCTCTACTTCTCTGTTCACCCTCAAAAAAAAACAATAGTGATACTGATAAAACTTTCTATGAGTCAACAGATGTCCTGAACTTTCCCTTCCCATCACCAGTGCCAGAACAGCATAGCACCAAATGATTTATCTGCACCTGGTAAGATAACAACTGCACCTGACCCTCTGACTGAAAAACAGATTGCTCATTATGGCAGCTGTATGAGAAGAGATTTATTGTTCCATGGTGACAGACCTGAATGTCCCACAGCAATGACAGCTTTCTGTTTCCCAGCAGTAATTATCAATGCATACAGGCTAGTATCTGTGAAGAGTAAGTTCAAAATCAGAGACCTCTCCCAGGAACCAAATGGCAACGAGATTTACCAATTCTTTTTCACTGCTGTGTCCAAAGCAATTCATTTTTTCAGCAGACAAGGATGAAGCTATTAACACATAAAGATTGCTTAGAATATCTCACATATGAAGTCTAGCTTGGTTTGAAAGTCGCATGCAGCATGTATCTATCCTTGCTGAATCAGAGGTTATTCAATCAAACACAGACGCAGCATCATTTTGGTAAAGTTATGTATCCATAGTATTAAATTCATGTTTTAATAAGAAAAAAGAGTAAAGACCCACAAAGGGTTGTCTGTTTTTATGTTTGGCTCTTTTTATTGCTGTACTCAGTCCAGTTAGGATGGAGTTAACTTTCCTCTCAGCAGCCCATATAGTGCTGTCTTTGCATTTGTGACTAGAACAATGTTGATAACACACCAATGCTTTGGCTCTTGCTGGACAGCTCTCACACAGCACTCAGGGCTGTCTCTCTAATTACATTCGCACCTGCAAAGGCCCCTTCCAACTCAACAGGGAGTTGGAAGAGGACACAGCTGGGAGCACTGGACCCCAGTGTTAACCCACCATGGTCTTTTCTGGCATCCAATGTATGTACCCAGTTCCACAGAGAAAAGTGTTAAAAAAGGTCATAGTTTTATGCAATCTGGAAACAAAACATATGTAAACTGGTATGATGGTTTGGGCTGGGGTAGAGTCATTATTCTTTACAGTAGCTGGTAAGGGGCTGTGTTTTGGATTTGTGCTGGAAATAGTGCTGATAACCCAGGGATGTTTCAAATATTGCTGAGTACCACTTACACAGAGTCAAAGCCTTTTNCCAGTGAGTGGGTTTGGAGTGCACAAGGAATTGGCAGGGGACATAGCTGAGACATCTGACCCCAAATGACCCAAGGGATATTTCATACCTTATGGAATCACGCTTGGCGTTAAGTTGGGGGCAGAAGGAGGAAGGGAGGGGCATTCAGAGTGATGACGTTCTGTCTTCCCAAGTGACTGCTACGTGTGATGAAGCTGATGAAGCCCTACTTCCCTGGAGATGCCTGTGCATGGTGAGTGGTGAATGAACTCCTTGTTTTGATTTGCTTGCATGTGTGGCTTTTACTTTACAGATAAATGAGCCAGAGGCTGTATTGTGCTTAGCTGCAGGCTGGCATTAAAGCACAAACACTGACTTTTCAGAAGAACATGACTGCATAAGACTTCAATTTTTATCTGCAAAAATATTTCAATTCCCTCATTCTTGACTTTGCACCATTCTTCTCTTTTCTAACAGCAGGAAGAGCAGTTCTGATCTATACAGGCAAACCTGAAGCCATTCTATGATTCTGTGAGCTCAGGAACAAGTTATTTTGTCAGGAAGAAACAGTAACCTTCACAGAATTTAAATACAGTTGTATCCTGAAAAGTGACTTTGAGGTAAAGGTTATGAAGTTCTGTGTATAACATGCCGTGTTTACTGCATACCATATTTTCTCAGCTGTTTACTCTATCAGACCTGAAATACACTTTGGGCTCCTTACCAGACTCCCACCCATTCAGTAAGGAATGCTCGGCCCCAGACTGGCTACAATGCACAGCTCCATGGCTTCCTTTGGGAATTGTAATTCTATCTTGACATTTGGTGTGGATACAGGTCATCCTCCTGAGGTTAAATTGACTTTGAATAATTGCTTTCAAGACATACACATATCTGCTTGCAATATAACTTGACCCTAAAAATTATTACACAATGGTGTTTGAGAATTAAAGAACAAGACCTAGAATTTTTTATTTAAGTAGCTCTGATTAATTCTGCCTTCTATGTTAGACAGTTTTGCTTTTATCTGGCAAACATGAAAACTAACTTAGGAGCACTCAATTCAGTGCATCTTAAAGCATCAAACATTAGAACCAATGGACCTAGATGCTCCAACATAGTAAGCATGTTTTTCCACAGTGGTGTCTGCACATTTAAACACTGGCTGTAGTGCTGCTGAATATAAGGGATATAATACATAAAGGCAACAGTATGGAAGGAAATTAAGACAAATGTAGATACAAGATTAATGTTCTTCATTGTAGAAAAACTATTTGCTTCACACTGAAAACTCAAAGAAAGAAGAACCAACAACATTATATTTCTCAAAGCATCATGCAATAAACAGCATTGAAAGTTTATCTGATAATAACAACTTTCTATTCAAAGACATTACAACAATTTCCTTTCATATGTTTATTGTGTTCCTCAGGTTTATCCCAACTGCATTTATTTACTAACCTACAAAAAGAACTCTAGTAGCTCTTTCACAAACATATCACTTATTCTTTACATTTATTCCTCTTCAGACTTACATGGCTTGCTGTAGCATTTATAAAAAGGCAAAAGACTGCAAAGCATGAGCAGCTTTAAAAACAAGCAAACTGATAATTGCACAAAGCAATTCAAAATGGTGTTTTATAATAGAAGAAAAAAATGGAGTCTCTTGTCCCATCAAAGGCTAATGTTGGAGCATTACATCTTCCACTTGATCAGTCTAAACATGCAATCAAAATATTTTATTTTCTCTATAGTTATTGGATGATATCAGAAAAGAATCTCCAATTACAGTCTTTTGAACTCAAGGTATTATAACACTGATAAAAGCAAATAGTTTGAACACCATAACGCTGTCCTTAAAATAGGAAAAAGAAAATTCTAGATACACAAAGCATTCAACAACCAGTCATTAAATGTAGAAGTGGTGTTTTGAGCAAATGATGTCTTTAAAGCATTTGATCGTACAGTGCTATTCATTAGAGTCCTGATGTAACAAACCTGGAAGAATGAAACATGATTTCAACTAACTATCCTCCCTCCTCACTGCAGCGGTTTTGTCAGTATCTTTTCCTCTTGCCACCTCTATCGTTGCCTATGCAGATTTAAAGAGATGCAGTACAGTATTTTTCCATGCAGAACATCTGATTTTAAGGACTAGGATTTTTAAGCCAAGGAGCTTAGTGGAATTTAAAACAACAATGTTTCTATCCCACATTCACTGTTTCTGCTATTCAGACTGTAATGAAACATCAACATAAATTCACTCAGCTGTAGAGCAATAACTAAAGGCTTATAAACAAGTCAAAGCCTTTTTTAGAGGTGAACTACAAATGAACTTAAGACTAACTAAATTTTACTAACAGCAAAGCATACAGACAAGATACTCATGGTTCAAGAGTAGAGTCATTGTGCTCCTGAAAAGCTCACTAATTACTACTTTTATTTCATGTTTCCACAATGTACACACCTGTTCTGCAAAGGTGGATCCAGTTTAGCTACAACCAACATCTGTGCTCACACCATGCTAATAGCTTTCTAAACCTTGCTCAGTAACACCAAGGAACTGCAGGTTCTCGATATGGAGGAGAACATCTTCCAAACCTCTTTGTATGCAAAGAAGCAGTTCTCCCAGTACTAGAGGTCAAGAGAAAATGTGAACACATAAAGGCAAAGTACTGAGATTCCTGCTTTTGAAAGAACACTGGGTTTCCACAGCAAAAGCAGGAACTTGCAATCAGCACTCGATGTTAATGTGTCAGTTTAGAAGACCAAGACAAATAAATGAATTAATAAGATTCTTCCCTTTGAGGAAAACAGTAGGAAATTGGCATGTATGAACTCGTGATCACTTTCTAGAGTTTAGGTACTGAATTCAGGTCTAGATGAAGCCTTTTCTCCAATTGGACATTTACAAGTCTCCAGTAATCAAATCAAAACAGAAGTAACTTTTTAAAACACAGGTACTGGAAGAAAAAGAGAGGACACTGTCACAGCCCACTATTTATATAACAGCTTTTTCTAGATGTTTTGGATCAAAAGATCACAGTCAACCTTCACAATTTATCTCAGATAAAGGCAAATTACCTAGTCAATACGTAAAGTGAGATGCTGTTAACACTCCCCTAACTCCCACTTCAAGGACTCTTTCTCTTCAGTATTCTGCAATTTTCCTTTCACAGAAAAGTACAGAAAAAATCCTGAACTATAAAGAAGAAATGAGGCCTTCTGAGTCCCAGTCTACAAGCCTTACTCAAGCATCTACTTCTTTCTCCAGTACTGAACAAAAGCACGTCTTCGGAAAGCAGCTTGTATCACTCATGTCTCAGGAACTTCTAAACAGGCATTGGCAAAGTTACAGCCCTGCTCCACAGCTTGCACCTTACAAGCAATTCAATACAATTTCTTGCAGAAAAGGGAAAAGGCCCCAAGATTTCCAGGCCCATATTTTTAATGTGGGCTGTGAAGAGGCAGAACTGATCTCTCGGTATTGAGCAATTGCCTAGTGATTTTTTAAAAAGGTAATCAGTTAATAATCAGCTTTAAAGCACATTAGAGAATTAACTGTCAAGTCACCAAACCTTGGGCATATCTTATCTTAATGTGTCATCTCCTCATGAGACTGATGAACATAGAGTATGGCCCACACCCACCTGTCAGGAGAGTGGAGCAAACCCTGACTGTGACCAAGTGGCACAGGGCTGCCTTTTCCATCTCAGCTGCAGCCACCACAGGCTCTCCCTGTAAGGCTACATCTACTCCTGCAGGGTCATGCATGGAAGTGAAAAGGTCAGAACCACGCAGGCATCCGGACTGAGGCAGGAGGAACAGTGGTTTTCTTCCCAGGGCCACACAGCCAAATTTCCAAGTGGTAGGCCAGTTTAATTTGTTTCAATGTATCTGAATCCTCTAGAGAGCAAGGTAATTCTCAGTCTTTTGTCTCTTCCATTGTAAAAACTTTTGATATCTCTTGAATGCAATGAGGAGCATGGCCTTTAATCTCAACCCTTTTAAATTTATTTCTACTGAAATCCAAAGCAGAATCTGAAGTGAATTTGTTACAATCTCCCTTTGAAAAAGGTTCAAGACAGTGTTGATAACAATAAAATTGTATGAGTCTGCAAATGACTAGTAAACGGAAAACTCTTCACTTAAGAGCTGCTACTAAGCTTTCACAGATAGGGCACAGATTAATGTAATTATGCATGATACTATACCTTGACTGGCAAAATACTGTATAGATCAAGTAATATTTCTGGGGGTTTTCTGTGTTTGAGTTTTGTGGGATTTTAATATATTTGTCTTCAAAAGTCTTATTTTGTTGAAGAGAAGAGCTTTTTAAGATGGCTGCTAATTAAAAATGGGAATTATCAACAACCTTCTTAATCCAATTTCAAATGCTATATTTGATTTTGAAAAAAAAGGCAAAAAACAAGCAAAAATGTAAGAAGGTAATTAGAATAAACTGTTAGAGCCAGTCTTTTCAAAGGTTGTTTCGCCTCAAGTGCACTGATTTCACAGGATATGTATAAAACTAAACATCTTTTTAAAAATTAAGACCAAAACAACATTTTTGAGACAGCTTCAGAAGGTTCAGGTAAGCATCAGAAAAGACAAGAGAAAAGTTCTTCAATAAGAAAATTGTGAATATACAGTAACTACACTGGGTTCAGCAGTTATTTTTCTTTAGCGTGAATGTGATAGAACATATGTCGATGGCCCCTGAAATTGCCTTAAAGCTTTCGAAGGTAATGAAAGTCTCCTATACATTGTACACTAACCTTAAGATCAAGGCTTCCCATGAAGCAGTACTAAAGTTATTCTGAATGTTAGTTTGTAGAGGGAGGGCTTTAAATCCCATGGAAATGGTATAATGCTTCCCTGACAGCTTGTACTCTGAAGTTCTGACTAGTGGAGGAACAAGGAAACAGAAACTAAGCCTAGAGGCACCAAGAACTCCCTGAGATAAGGCCTTCTGGGGAACAAATGGAAAGCTATACAGGGTGTGAGAGTTGGCTGGCTGAAGCAAGATTACAGGGCCTGAACAGGTGTAGCAATGCAGAGAACAATGTGGACAAGTGACCTCCATGAAGCTGAGCTATTCTGCACATCAAAATCAGCCAGTTCCTCAGAGAAAACTCCCTTTCTGCCCCCATTAAGTGAGTAAAGAGGACAGAGCCAATGCTAAGTACCTACCACAACATCAAGCACTGCAGGACCCTTATATATCTGCAGCTGCTGGAATGAAAGAAGATATGAGGTCTCTTTGAACCCTGAGACAAGTTCATGCAGAAACTAGGCTGTGAAGCCACTGAGACTCAGCAGCAAAGTCTAGAACCACACTGACACTACAGCAATGCACAAACATGAGAAAAAAAAAGTGGGCACAAGTGTCCAACAAAGAGAAAATGTGGCTGGGAAGGCTTGAGCTGGTCTGGTTTTACTTATAAATGTATCATCAGAGTGCCTTCCCTGAAAAAAAGAAATTTGGAACCAGGAGGTATTCAAATGGCTCCAGTTGTTTCACTTTAGAATGTATCCCGTGCTAAACAAAGCTTAACCAGGCCAACCATTGGAAGCTTATATCTTATCACACTGTGTCATTTCTAGTTGTGGCCAGAATGAGGATGTGCAGAGAATCATGACAGAGGAAATCAAAGCAACAAGCACAATTATTCCTCAGGTGCTCCACAGTCATAAGGTTAACTTCATAGGATCAGAGAGCCCTGTCAGACTTGCTCCGTTTGTACAACTTCAATTCCAGGCACTTATTCCTCAGCATAAAGGTATAAATTCTTGAGAAGCTTCTAACAAATTTTGAAGAAAGGATCACTTTCTAGGAGATTAACCTAATGGCAAAAAACGTAGACTAACAGGAAACATACAGAAATAGGTGTATTGTTTTAATCACAAGCAGTTTGATAGCAATGAAGTACCAGAAAGAGGCAATAATGGAGCAAAAAAAGAATCCCTAACATGAAGCTGTACTATGCCTGCCTTGATAAAAACTCCCTCAAAGTGCATAATGAACTTTTAGGAAGCAATAAACATTACTTTATATTTTGGAAATAGAAGGACTGACACTTTTTCATAGAGCCCAACCATCCATTTATCATGTGAGTCCACTGCAACACTGAACATGATGCTGGGCCAACCTGTAACATTATTAATACCATAAATGGCTCCCAGACAGGTTAACACAAAGCCATAAAATCGCTTCAGTGGAGCCACTCTGAATGATCACATTAAAACATTCAATTCATGTAAATCTGCAATTTGTGAATCACCACCATGCTTTGCATTTTAGAATCCCCTCAGTAGCACCTCCGCACAGCTGATTGTCATCATGTATTGCGGCAAAATTTACTATGTGGTGTCAGGAATCTATTTGTAAGTTGTTTTGCAGCTTCCTGAGCCTCTGTGTGTCAAGAAGTAATAAGCAGCATAAAAGCAGGAGGGAGGAAGGAACCACAGTGATGGAGATCTGTGAACCAGTAGGCCTTTACCAAAGGCATTGGCCCAACTTGCTAGGCCTGCTCTATCCAGCACTTTTAGATTAAATTTCATAGGAATAAGTGTCACCACATAATCTTTGACTAATCCCAACCCCATAGCAACACCAGTGACATTTTTAATAATGATGAACTGTTTCAGTATACATTTGCACTATAGCTTGGAAATAAGTGTTATGTCAGATAACAGTTCTGAAAAATGCAGTAGAAAAGCTTGCCTATCTGTTAAAAAAATAAAAAAAAATAAATCATACCTGATACTTTCATTTGCCTCAGAATACCAAGCAAAACTCTTGCACCCTGCTTGCTCCTAAAGTTTTATGTCATAAGAACAAGTTTTTTACTCCCATTTCTGTTCCCCTCCTTTCTATTCCACAAACTGTGCTCTAAAGAAAAGTCTGAATGCATTTGCAATCCTCCATGTGTAAAGTCTCACATAATAATTTTTTGGCAAGAGTTTCACAAAGGCATGCCAGTCCACTTGTAGTCCTATTGTTCAGATTTGTCTGGACAAGCTGGAACTTGTCATATTCTCACTTTTACCCAAACTCTTTTTCCACTCTTCTATGACAAGCCATCAGTAGAAGCTCTGCTTGTGGTAGCCCTGACACCGAAAGTGTACACTAAATTCTACTGCAAAAGGAATCACAAAGAGAAAACTAAACGAAACAAAGTAAACAAAAAAAGAAGATAACATTGGTGGTGCAAGCTAACATGGAAAAGGAGTAATGAGTAATGGAAAGCACCGTACTCCCAGTTCTTCTTCTTGAAGAGAATTCTGACAAAGAACAATAAATATTAGTCATTACATTGCGTAGGGTTGAAGACTGAGGCTGTATGTGAGAAGAACCAGAAGAAACAGGCAAGAAACAGAAGTGAGGATGAGAAATAAAGCAGATAAAATATCAGTAAGTTTTAAACATTGTAATTCTAAGGCAGGAAGTGGAATTACTCCAAGTTATACCAACATATCCCCCTATATTTAGGTTTGGAAACAATGTTTATGTCTGTCTTATCTGGGCATAAATGCCAGAGACAAGATATTCTAGAAGGAAACACCTTTTCATCTTGGACTTGCATATGGTCAAAAACACAACATCTGTGCATATAAAAATACATAATTTTTCATCTACCTGTGTATGACATTTCTGATACCAACAATGAATGGTGGTTAAACAGTCATAGATATCTCTGTATTCTTCCATCCACTTGAATGATTGTATCATTGCCATAAGTCATGATGGCATGCTGGCTATTGCAGTGTGGAAAGCAGTATGGAAGGAACAGATCAATGTGTTTGCATGAAGCCGTTTATTTGCCAGCTGTACCAATGGTGCTGAGCAGGTTTCACAAGTTATCTATTAAACCTAGACTAGTTTCAAAAAATTAAGATTGTTTCAAGACACAATAAAAAAGTCCTCAATTTCTAGGAGACACTAACTGCTGATCAAAAATAAATTTAGTTTTTACATTAAAAAAAATCTTCATATCTCAGCTTCTGATTATCACATTGCAGCAAAAAATGAAGCACAAATCTACTGAAGCAGCTTAGCCATTATAAAAAGCAGAAGATAGAAAAATAATGCTGATCATTCAGATAGTATTTTAAAATCAGTGTTCTGATTGCCAAGCTATTAAAGGAAAGCTAACCTCTTTCTGCTTAGCAACTTTAAAGCAATCATTTTTCAGCAGGTATCATTGTTGTCCGAGACTCTGTGGCTTTTTTAGGGTTTGAATTGTACTATCTGTGAAGTTGTCATGCAGGAAATGAAACTGCATTTTGCTCTGGGTACTCACTTTTTGTACTGAAGGGTATTCGCCACTGTCAATTCCACCCTTACAAAGCATGAATGATGGCACCAGAAGTTTACACATCTTACTCAGAAATGAAATCTGTCTTGTCTGTCAGTAAAAACTACTCTTTATGCCTAAAAAAGTCTGAAGGAAACTTAATAGATCAAGGGAAAAAACATAGCAAAGGAGCACTTCCACCTAATCTCCTCCCTATGGGAGGGATCAGGAAGGGTCCAGTAAGACACAATGGTCAAAGAAACCCCATAGAAAGTACTAAAAAAAAGTCACTACATGCCATGTACACTTGAGCAGAGCAATTGTTTATGAATTCAGAAACTAGTATTTCAGAATGTAATTTTCATAATGAGTTTACAGCATAAATTTAATTTATCCTGGCAGAATTGTGTACATTTGGTGGCACTTTTTTAACATTTCTGATTGTCATAAAATTATACTGGTGAGCTGATTTGTATAATAAATATATGATATTTTTTCAATTGCATATTAAACTTCAGATGAAAAAAAACTTTTTTTTTTTTCCCCAGGCTTGAAATAATTCAGACTTGATTTTCTGGACAGGAATGCCCACAGTCTATTCCTCAAGTAACTCCAAGTAACTCCTGAAATTTTCCCTTAAAATACTTTAATTATTGTGCTTGTAAAAACAAATCCAAAATAAACAAACAAAAAAACCAAAACTAAAATATAGTCTTGTTTTCCTTGCCAGATCCAAAGTCAAAATGACTTGAAATAAACCATAGGATGAAGATTTCAGCTCAGCTGACGCCATCCCGCGCACTTAACTCAGGTAGACACTTCATTTTTCAGGACTGGACATTATGAAGGGAGAAATCAAGATAGATTGTGGTAAAACTGAAGCTGGTTATCCTGATGAAAGATCTGAGGGAATCACAGCTGTAAGCAACTGTTACCCTTGACTTTTTCCATGTAGAGGTACTATTCAAAAATAAAGGCATATTACACAAGATCCTTCTTGAATCTCAGCATTGACAACTTTGCTGCTGGTTTTGCTTATAAGTTCATCATATCAACACCTTGGATTTGTAGAGGCAACACTGTAGATTTTAATTCTGAGGAGGAGACAGGATTCAGAAAAACAGTTTACTCCGTGATGTAAACAGTCAGACTTTTACAGTGCTTTCTGCATCTATAAAATTTGCCCTAATTTGTCACCTGCATAAGTCATCCAGGTTTGCAGAACAGAATCAGTGGATTATGACAAGAGTTTGAATGAACTTATTTTTGCACAATTTCCTAATTTCCTTATATGAAAAGGAGACGTAAGGGCAGAATGAAGAAATAAAAGAAAATAAAAACCGCCACACAAATTATAAACAATTTGGCCATTTCTTAAGAAATTAATAAATACTAGCAGACTTGAAAAATTATGTGGTTTTCATCAGGCCGTGTTGCTGACCACACCAACATCTTTTAGAGGAGGAATAGAAGGCCCAAGGAATTGGAAGTGAAATATAGGTCTTTTGCTTTGTCCAAATAGAGCCTGAAGATGAAGCAAAGCTAGGAAGTTACTGTCAATTCACTATTTTCTATGTGTGTGAAATGAACAGATAGTTCAAATCAACTCTGTAGCAAACTAGAACATGAACCACAGAAGCTACAATTACAAGCCATGTTAATTAGGAGTTCAGCAATCAAGTTGGCCCATACCCAAATGGACATGGTTACATACACTTCTAAACATTAGTAGGTGACCCCTTCAGGTACAATCACAGAATCAATTAGGTTGGAAAAGACCTCTAAGATCATCGAGCCCAACCTATGGACTAAAAACACCATGTCAACTAGACCATGGCACGAAGTACCACATTCAACACCTCTGGGGACAGTGACCACCACTTTCCTGGGAAGTCCATTTCAATGTCTAATCACCCTTTCTGTGAAGAAATTCTTCCTAATGTCCAATCTAAATCTCCCCAGCTGCATCTTAAGACTATGTCCTCTTGTCCTATCGCTGTTTGCCTGGAAGAGGAGGCCAACCTCCATCTGGCTACAACCTCCTTTCAGGTAGTTGTAGAGGTGTATGTAAGGCAGCCTGAAGAACTTTCCATTGCAATGTATAATGCTATGCCTATTCAGAGAGTTCATAGCCAGACTTTTAAAGTCCAAAATCTTCTTTAACACAAAACCAGTTTATTCTCTCTACTACTGTCCTATACTGTAGGAACCAGAAACACCTAAAAGCCATCATTGGAAGATTTTTTCAGAGCAATTCCCAAAGCAGTATACAGTATGCATTGGAGTTGGGAAGACTTTCTGCACACATGGAACATTCATAGAGAAATGGTTGTAAATTTAATCTAATCTACACCCAAGTCTTCTCAGGGACATCATGTAATTCCAGAAACTACTTAATAGGCCCCTAAATATCGTCTTTCCCTACTGTTTCTCCTTGCAACTTGATGTCTAAGAGGAAAAGTATTCTTTCCCTGTCGGTGATCTTTATTTTATCTTCAAATAAAGAGCATGGAAAGAACAGCAAAAGAATTATTCTCCTTGTAAAGATGTTTGATGCATGGAGTGTAGCAAACTGAATTTTATTTCCTAGCTCTAGAAATCAACAACAAAGGCTACAAGAGTCTATAAAACCCAGCTCTAATTTCACTTGTCCCGCTCTAATAAAGGTATAACCGTCTCCCTTTCTCTCAATTTACTTCATTGTTGAAGTAAAAAACTGCAGAAAAAAATTATAGAGACTATGAACAAAACTAGCCATTGTAAAGAAAAATAAATTTATAAATATTTGAGAAAATATTTTTGATGTCATTTAAAATGAGTAAGTCAGAGCTCTGCTGAAGTCAACTAGAAAGTCAGATAATTCGTATCACAGAAGACCCTAAGCATATGTGTTTAGCTAAGGAGGGGATAATGAGTTTGAGTGATGCTTGTGGCTAAACAAAATACAGATAAGTTTTACTGTTCCTTTGCCAGTCTTTGAGAGGCAACGTCTCAGTTTCAACGTACAAAATTATACACTTTCAAAAGGCCTCATGGGATAACTCCACTGCTCATTCCGCTGCAAAAGAACAATGATGAACTGAAATAAACTTCCCTAAAAAGCTATCCAGCAAACATTTCACTAGCTTGAGAGGATTGATTGGTTGACGATGTAGACCTCTATAGATATGTGAAGACTACTGCAGTGCTTATTACCTGCTAGGCCTGTGGAGTGGAGGGAAATACATTGGCTTTTAAAGTTTTTGTATTCCAAAGCAAAACCGACATAATTTCAGCTCAGGTAGAATCTCTGGTTTTAGAAGGTTGACTGTTTCACTGTTTCTGATTCATGTTATTATGAAAGGTCTTTCCACATATAGAATTTTCAAAGCATTCATCAAATGCACAATAACTGTCAGATTTAGTATCTGAGTGAATTAGTTATTCATCAGTGCAAAAGGCTTTTCCAATCAAAACCCTTTGTCCATCTCTTTCTGTAATGAGTATAATGGGCTATTTTTCCTTCCAGCACATCCCAATCTCACTTCCTCCTAACCCTTGGCAGAGCTCCCTGTAATGCTAGCATGGAGAGCTCTGAAGATTATGACATCTGAGAAAACCTGAAAAAGAGAAAGAGGTGGAAATATTTAACAACAGCAGCTGCATCCCATTCAGCTGGCTTGTCAAAGTACATCCTGATTGGAATAAATTACATCTCAGCCTCTGAACACTGGAGGGGAAACAAGGTGTTTACAACATAACACCTAGTTGGATCAATTCCAAACTGTGACATATGTCACACAAAGTTGTCATGATGGAACTAAGTACAGGTTTCTCTCCAAAGCTGAAATCAGTTCATTAGCATCAAAATGTTGATCGTCATTTTGAATGACAGTGTCATCACATTAGCACATAATCAACATAACCCTGTAGAGAAATGAAAGATCGTGTTGGTGAAAGATGGGGATATATCTTGAAGAAGCACATTAATACCTTAAAATGGAATAAAGTCTACAGAAAATTGTCAAATTTTCCAGATAACATACCAGTTACATAGTCCTCAGCTTCTATAAAATGGTCACTCTTTAGAAGAGCGGCATTTGGAAAGCAAACAAAGCCAAAGTTAAAATATAAATCCTGCCATTGGTAGCAACAGCAGTTCAAAGCCTGATTCTGGATTCAAGTAGCTTCAATGAAATCCACCTGCAAGATTTCAAAGCAAGTTTCTCTTCCTCTGTCCTCAAAGTGACCACTGGATTTTGTTAATTGTCAAACAAAGAAAGAAAATAGGCTGGAAGTTAAAGCCAAAGGCTGCCATGTTACATCAGTTAACCATATATAGCTCAGTGCACACTTCTTGCATCTTAGTCAGCCGTTTGTCGGCCTCTGTCGATCAGAAAAAAGTAGAGCCTGCCTGAATATGCAAAACACAGCTACAGCACATGAACAGAAGAATAAGTGGGATCTGAGACAAGCAGGTCTTAGACATCTCCAACTCTCATTTTTAGGATATCAGTGTTAATCATAGCAAACTTAGTAGCGGACAAGGATAACAATCTCTGCACAAGTTGTCTCTGCTTTGCACACAGACCTCAACCATCATCAGCAAAAGAAAATAAATAAATAAGTCTTATATTGCAGCATTACAAGCAAACATGCTTTTTTCATTTGCTACAAGAAGGATTTGACAGTACATACTTGTGGTATTTTACAGTCACACTGAACAGCTACATCTGCTCGAAGAGAAAAATACAATTTCTACCAACAGAGAATTTAAAAGTTGGAAAGGAGAGAGAAGAAGAATGTCATGGAATCTTTGCTCAACTAGATTTATAGCACAATAGTGCTAAGATTATAACATTAGCCAAAGACGATGTAACAAAACAGATTCTAACCCCGAGTTGTGGGAACTTACACGCATTCAACAAACATGAGCCAACACTGAAAAATCATATTCCTTCTTCCCTATGCCCTCAAGAAATATTTATCTGGTAATTTTAGGGCCCAAATCAAACTTGCCAGAGCATAATAAAAAAGTGACATTAAGCAAATGCAAATTAGTTGAAAGAAAAAAAAAATCAAGGAGTTTTTTTAAGCTCTTTATGACTTAGAGTTCTGACTGTAGAACTGTAATAATAATGGTTATTTGTGTCAGGCTGCACACAATCTAACTTTCTCAGTTTTGAAGGGCATCTCAGGGCTGAGGATTGCTGTCTTTCAGCAGTGCATAGACCAGCTGGCTGCCTCCCTCAATACCCTTTCCAAAGGTAGTTAATGTTATGCAATGCTGAGTGGCTTTGTGCTTACTCAGTGTCCAAGAGGCAGCCCCTGCTAAGCAGATAAGTCTTTTTGACCACTAGCTCAATTATTACAGAAACGAAAATTACTCTGTTTGCCACATCAAATGGCAGGTTGTGGCAATTACTGTCTTGTCTCCCCCTCCACCAGTCTCACTCAGACCAGCTTAATGGTCAACCTCTTATACTCCTTCTGTTCCCAAGTATTATCAAGACTGCAGACAAACACCATAACCTAACCCTTTTGCTTCACCTTCGTCTTTGGGGTTGCTTGCTTCATTTACAGATAGCTGAATAAATGTGTTGAGCTGTCTGCATTTAAGCAGAAAATGACACTGCTTGTCACTAAATATAATGAGTGCCGTATGTATGTTTCATTGGAACCACAAGCTCAAATTAGCCTGTCAGAATTTGACTGTACTCTGATGCCAGCCTGTCAAGTGACTCAATTAGCTCAAGAGAATAAAGAAAAGGCTTGTCAAAGCCATCAAAGCTTTCCACTTGCTCAAGTCCCATCCTTTTGCTCACTGTCTTTATTAAATCTAAATGCATTTTATATTTGTAGATAGGTAGATGCTGTCTCTTCACTCCCTCTTCATCAACTCCCTCTTCACCACCACTTTCTTACAGAAGAGCTCATCAAATCTGTGGAGAGGAAAAGGAAGTTATTTCTTCGCAGGTCCCTAAAGCCTGTTTTTTCGTGATGAAAGGAAATATTTACCTGTAGATAAAATCTTATCAGTGGCTAAACTTTGTTTTTCTTGCAGAGCACTAAAAAGCATTAGAATAATATTGAATTTAGAGATGAACTGAAAGAGCAGACTTCAAGCAGAAGTGCTGTCTTATAATTCTTTCTTTTCTCACCAGTGCATATACAGAGGCACAGCATTTATTGTTACAGATGTCCCAGAGACCAGCAACCTGCTGAGCCGCTTGGATCCCCACACTTGTGGATCCCCACAAGTCTATGGGACCAGATGAGATCCACCCAAGGGTGATGAGGGAGCTGGCAGAAGAGCTCGCCAAGCTGCTTTCCATCATTTACCTATAGTTCTGGATCACTGGGGAGGTCCCAGATGATTGGAAGTTGGCAAATGTCACCCCAATCCACAAAAAGGGCTGGAAGGAGGACTCGGGAAACTACAGGCCCGTCAGCCTGACCTCAGTGCCTGGCAAGGTTATGGAGCAGATCATCCTAAGTGCAATCACACAGCACCTGCAGGATGGACAAGGGATCAGACCCAGCCAGCACAGGTTTAGGAAAGGCAGGTCCTGTCTGACCAATCAAATCTCCTTTTATGATCAGGGGACCTGCCTAGTGGATAAGGGGAAGGCTGTGGATGTGCCTACCTGGACTTCAGCAAAACCTCTGACACCGTCTCCCACAGCATACTCCTGAAAAAGCTGGCAGCCCACAGCTTGGACAGGGGCACTCTGTGCTGGGTTAGGAACTGGCTGGAGGGCCGGACCCAGAGAGTGGTGGTGAACGGGGCTGCATCCAGTCAGTGGCCAGTCACTAGTGGTGTCCCCCAGGGATCAGTGTTGGGCCCAGTTCTGTTTAACATATTTATCGATGATTTAGATGAGAGGATTGAGTCCACCATCAGCACATTTGCAGATGACACTAAGTTGGGGGGGAGTGTCGATCAGCTGGAAGGCAGGAGGGCTCTGTAGAGGGACCTGGACAGACTGGAGAGTTGGGCTGATTCCAATGGGATGAGGTTTAACAAGGCCAAGTGCCGGGTCCTGCACTTTGGCCACAACAACCCCCTGCAGCACTACAAGCTGGGGACAGAGTGGCTGGAGAGCAGCCAGGCAGAAAGAGACCTAGGAGTTTGGATTGACAGGAAGCTGCATGAGCCAGCAGTGTGCCCAGGTCGCCAAGAAGGCCAATGGCATCCTGGCCTCTATCATGAACAGTGTGGCCAGCAGGTCCAGGGAAGTGATTCTTCCCCTGGACTCAGCACTGGTGAGGCCACACCTGGAGTACTGTGTCCAGTTCTGGGCCCCTCAGTTCAGGAAGGATATTGAGGTGCTGGACCAGGTCCAGAGAAGAGCAACAAGGCTGGTGAAGGGACTTGAACACAAGTCCTATGAGGAGAGGCTGAGGGAGCTGGGGTTGTTCAGCCTGGAGAAGAGGAGGCTCAGGGAAGACTTCATCACTCTCTGCAACTCCCTGAAAGGAGGTTGTAGCCAGGTGAGGGTTGGTCTCTTCTCCCAGGCAACTATCAGTAAGACAAGAGGGCCCTGTCTGGTCTTAAGCCCTTTCAAAGGAGGTTTAGGTTAGATATCAGGAAGAAATTCTTTACAGAGAGGGTAATCAGGCATTGGAATGGGCTGCCCAGGGAAGTAGTGGATACTTCATCCTTGGAGGTTTTTAAGATGAGACTGGATGTGGCACTTAGTGCCATGGTCTAGTAACCATGGTGGTGTTGGACCAAGGATTGTACTTGATGATCTCAGAAGTCCCTTCCAACCCAGCTGATTCTATGATTCTATGACATTCCTTAGCAACAGCACTTGCATCTTTTCCCAAGGACCCCTTCTCTGCTTCTTCCCAGCTCTCAACCCTGATTCCATCACCTCTTTTGAATGTCAAAGACTCTGTAATGATACCAGCTCATTAGCAAGTAGTGAAACAAAAGAAATGGAATGACATCCTCTTAATCAGTATTATAGGGGTTTTCTTCCTCTGACCATGAGAATATTAAGATTTGTTTAATTGTTAAAAAAAAAAAGTGATTCATGATCTCTTTCACAGACTAGACTCTGATATGCTGCTGGTGTTTTACAAGATGAGGAAACACACTCATTGCCAGTTGTGAAGGTAAGGGCACCTTGTGAAGTGCTTTGGAAGTTGCGCCAAGGCGACAAGCGTCTCCAAGGGGATAAAGAAGGGGTGTATCTGCGTCCTGCTTTTTCTGTGCCAGTGGGATCACAATTCAGCAATTCCTGTACTAGCCTTGTAGCTTGGGAAAAGATTCTTGTCAGCCCATTCCATTACACAACTCACAGCACAGTTGTCCTGAGGATTATGCTCTTGTCACTGTATTCAAAATGGTTTCCTTTAAAGAAAGAAGCGTCCTAAATTCACAAGCTTCCCTTGGAGCCATCTCCAGCAGCATCTAAGCATTAAAAATGAAATTAATTTCATTAAAGAAATAAAATCAAACTTTTAGTTCCAAGACTGAAAAACAAATTACAAATAAAACATAGGACCTCACACCAAGATTCAAAACTGTGCTTAGAAGACAACACTTCTAAGGTCTCAACTCTCATGTCTAATTTCCTGAGATGCCAGGATAGGGATATTTGCAAAATAATCTAACAGTTGTTTTAGAGAACTGCATATCTTAAAGAGTTGCACTGACTTACATACTACAGGAAGTGTTGGTGCAGGACACTACCTGTCAGAAGAGACCAACCTTCCATTTTAATGGCATAGCAACTAGCATGATAAGAGAGTGCCTCTTCTAAGCTGATACCCTAAACTTGTAGCCAGTGCTCTCAGTTTCACCCCTTTGTGACTTGGATTTGTGAAGGAGAAGGGGACTAAGTCAAGTTAAGGCCAAGTCTGGGTTCAGGGCTATCTCAGCTTCCACTGGCCTCTTTGTTGAATCACTGGCCCCATGAATGCAGAGTGGGGCATACAGCAGTGCTTCCATTGTCCCAGTCTGGCAGCTTGCCATGTCAGCATGGGCCCGCAGTCCCAATAAGTCCTCACTGGCCTGGCAAGGGTAGATAGCAGAGTGAAAGGTACTACAAATCCACATATAGACCATAGGCATCTTTGGGGATCCAGGAAGAAAGTTGAGAAAGATCCAAGACACCTCCTAAGCTATCCTCTGGTTCTGTGAACAAAAGGAGGCGGTATATTTTGGTATAGAACTGCTTGCTTCACATTCCAAAGTGCCACCTGATCATACACACAAGCATGCATAGATTATTTAATCAGAGACTCCACCTGAAGGAAGAGAACAAATGAATTGTTGAAACATCTAGGACTTTTTCACACTCTTTCAAGATGTTCACAGGGGAGGAAAAGATAAACACTGAAAAAAACAAAGAAGGTAAGTGAAGAGAAAGGCTGTGGGAAAGTTTCAGGAAGGAATAAAATACAGGTTTCAAATATCTTAACACTGCTTTGGGACACTTAGGCTCCTGAAAGGTATCTACTTGACATCAGTTAAGATTCCCCCAGTGTGTGCATGCCACTGAAGGGAGAGGAGAGTAAATTAACTGACAAAGCAGCAGTAACCTCTGGCAGGTCTTCTATTCCATTCAGATATCAGTGTTTAGCACTTGAAATATCTTTTCACCCAAATAAACAACATCAGGTTTTATTTTGAGGAGGACAAGACCCACAGACAAGGCTATGAGAACACAGAATCTAGCTCAATCTATGTGTCGTCTTTACATTGCTTGTCTTGCAACCAACATTTCTGCACTTTAACAGATAATAATTGCTTAGTTTAAAGGCTTCTTCTTTGGTTTTGCCCTTGAATACTCTAATATGCTGCCAAGTACAGCATGTCTTTCAGGAACTAAAATTCAAGAGAGCATTAGAACACTTGCTCCAGTGCACAATTGTAAATGCTAGTCAAGCCAAAACAATCTTCACTGCTTCTGCAGTTACGCATGAAAATGCAGGTCTGATGGATGCAACCCTTTTTAAGTCATGTAGTACCTTCCAAACCCTCTTTTGTAAATTTTTTTAGTGATACACAGTAGCTTACGTTTGTCTATAAAGAAAGCGTTCCTCATGAGCATTCCTCAAGAACCTTATTTCTGAGATACCTTGAGATTCTCAAGTCTACAAAAGGTAGCCTATTTACTCTGTTATATGGTTTGTTGAAGCTTCAACCAAGAGCTGCTAAACAAAAAACTTCAGTTGTACTGAGTAAAGAAAAAGCAGCATTACCAGTGCACTAACATTTAAGTATTAATTAGACATGATTGGAACATGGAAACATTTAAAATAAATGCTCTTTGTGGTATTATTAAATGTTAAATTTTATGCATACTAAATCATTTTGTAGACTGATAAAATAACTTCTTTCTGTGGCCTAGGAGATGCATAATTAATATATTTTTTCTAGCCATCAGTGTTTAATTATTAAAAAGTTTGACTAACATTTAGATGGCAAAAGCATAAAAGCCTTTTGAAAAAGCCTAATATTTATGTTAAGAATAAGACTGAAATATTTTTACTGGAAATATTTTTTATTATAATTTATTTTAAAGTAGCATATACTCGTCTCTTTAGGTTCTTCTGAAATCTGGGGTAAGGAGAGTGTTTTAATTTCTATTCTCTAGTTTCTCCTTGAATATATATATATATATAACTCAAGTATTTTCTTCTTGCATTGACAAACAAGGTGCAAGGAAGAGCTAATTAAATATGAGAAACTAACTTACAATATAACTGGAATTTTTATGTTTAGGTTGTCTTTGTATTTGATACCAGCCAAAACTGAGACTTTTAACAATAGTAACACTTTTCATTACAGATTTCAGCTTACGGATTTATATCCTGTGTGTTTGATAAATATAAAATAAATTTATAAAATAAATAAAACATAAATTTATTAAGAAAATAGAAAAAAGTTCACACAAACTTGCATTGACAAAAAGGAACCCAGAACAGTGTTTTGACAGGAGTTACAGAAGGAAATCCTGTAGGGACAGTACTGAACACACGTGAGTGACACTATAGCTTGCATCATACAGCGACCAAAAGCCTTCCATCATTATTGCAGCTTGGCACACATCTCTATTGAACACCTATGTACTCATATAATGAATTTTACAATATCACTGGTGTATCACTGCCTTTTCTGGTTCCTATATACTGAAAACATTGAGCAAAATTAAATTGCTAGACATAAAACAACAAGGCCGTGGATAGATGTTCTCCAATAAATGTGGTATGAATTTCTAGTCTTGCCTTCGCACACCAGCCTGCTGCTGGCACATGACAGCCCATAGCACAGGCAAGCAAACAGAGCATCAGCCCATAGACAAGCAAACAGAGCATCAGCCTCCAACCTTTAGGGTTTAAATGCAAGCAAAAGGGCACACAGGCAGGAGTCTCAAGACAAGGAGAAATGAGTGCTCAGAATCACAGCTGACGGCAGCCCATTGGTCACAGCCCATGGTAGCCCGGCTCTTGTTGAGTTTCTGGTAGGTATTATAGAAGTTTTAAGGAAAATTACAATCAGGCATTTGAAATAAAGCAATGGGGTCACTTCAAAGTGATGGAGGAGAGTACTGGAACTGCTCACAAGTACCAGTGCTAACAGGAGACAGTACAAAAGTACTTGCCCAAGAACTTTAAAAAATTAGGATGAAAGTGTCTGGCACTTCTGTTTTCCAGATGGGAGATGGAAGTTGAGCTCTTGGTGCTGGGAGGAAGGACAGTTAGGCCCTAAGAGAAAAACTGTGGCTTATATTTCACATGACAGGGAGAAGAGCAGAGTGATGACAAATGATGTGCAGTACAAACTATGACTGCAGTAGGAGTACATAGTTGTATCTTAAATGGAAGGAGAAAACACTAAGTCCTTGGAAATTGTTTTATACGGAAAAGCGAGAGCAATTATGGGGAAAATATAAGTGGAAGTTATATTTTCTTGAAAGTGGAAATTTCTGTGGAAAGAAGACTCAAGTTAAATGACTGTATAACCCAGGAGTACAAATTTCAGTATAAAAAGAAAGAAACAAAATGCATCTCTGCAGTAGCTTTCTTATCACAGGCTAAAAGCTGATTCTTCTTTTTCCCTGATTTCCAAAGCATCACAGCACCACCATTTCACAGGAGTCTAGTAAGAACCAGCCCAAGCTTGAATATATGCAACAGGATCACTGCTGCTTCCCAAAAGGTTTTTCTGGAGCTTCCGCCCCCCACCCTCTCAAGGAATAAAAAGCTGAATAATGTAATCAACAGCTATTCATTTCCTTGAAGTTTAGCAAATAAGTGGAAAATATGTACTGTGGGGTAAGGTACTTCAGAAAAAAAAATATTCCACAGAAGCAAACTGGAATTTCCTCTGTTAATGAAAATTTTAAATGCATAATACTCTACAGATATACAGTTCAAATGCTGTTCTTCAGGGGATATATCATGATAGGAGTGATGGAGTCCAAAACCATTAATGAGGATTCTGGTTGAAGCATACAGACTTCATGAAACAATTGCTTGAGTAAATGTGAAATTGCTAGCCAGGAAAGTTTAACTCCCATCCAGAAATCAATTAAGTGCCACATTAACTAAATGTGCATGCAACTTGTTCCATTAAAAGCAATGTGTGTTCTTATTGGGTAAAAGATCCCACTGCATTTGCTCTCCTGAAAGACACCACTGATGACAATTCAAAACAGGAATTAGTTCTTTTTTTTCTGTTTCACAACTGTTCTCTTGCCACCTCGCTACACCCTACCTGGCAGTATGGTGTTGCCAAAGGTTGGCTTCTCACTAGTTTCTCAGTGGTAGAACCTGAGCCTGCCATGTCCACCCAAAGTGTCTATAGAACTGTCAGAAAGTCTTGAAGATTACTCCCTGGGTTGTGTGACTCCAGGACAAAATTCACCTACCATCACAGAAGGTTACAAAGACAGAAAGACAATTGAAAATACAAAAACAGTTTTTAAAAAAAAAAAGTATTCAAGTTTCTACCCATATTCTTTAGATGCAGAAGCAAATAGCAAGTAAAACATGAAAGCAGAGGAGGACACTGCTACATTATAAAAGAGGAAAAATGAGAGAAATAATCAAATTGGGAAAAAAAATAAAATACTGATTCAGAGGCATTTACAGTGGCATTTCCCACCATAAAGCCAGAATCTGATATGTCTACTCTTTAGAGATCTTTTACAATTCTTTAGTTAAGCCCACAAAAAAAAAAAAGAAGAAACCAGAAGTAAACCGGTAGTTGTTTGGTAGATTTTTGCATTTATTCTTTATGAGCATCCACCAGTGAATAAAACTCAGACTCTACTTACTAAAGAACAAACTCAGCATTTAAAAATTAAACTGTTACCTTTAGAAATGCAGTTCAACTCTGATGAACTGAAGTACTCCTTTCTTTCTGAAAGGCACTTTGTATCACATCTGGATATCACAGGCTAACTACTGTCAAGTCAAAAGTATAAAAGAAAGGACAAGGAATATCACAGATATGAGTGTTCCAGTGCAAGAGAAAGATTTCAAACTTCTGAGTGTGAGACAGAGGTTTCATATCTTAGATCAATGTGACCTGGCTTGGAGTATTGATACAATTCATTACAAATGCTACTCCACAAAAAAGTTGCTCAAATACATTATTTAATCCTGAGCTTTGTCTTTGAGAAGTTGATCTTCATAACCAATTGGCTTACAACACTGCAAAAAGATATGTGGACACCTTCTCCATGTGAATAGTAGAGGTAACAAACGCAGAATTCTTGTTTTGTAAAAATGCAGATGTTTCACCAAAACTCAAAGGAAAATAAGTTTTTTCCTGTTCTCATATATTTCAGTACAGGTGGCCAGAAATACACTACAGACTTTACTAAAGCTATCTGCAACTTAGGTTGATTTAATACAAAAGCTAAAATATTTTTCTCACTGGTTAATAAGGATTGAAACATTTGTTTTTTCTAAATCAACATCTGTTTCCATTGTTGTGAAATATTTTGACAGAACCATTTGATTTTTCATTACAAAGAGGGGAAAACATGAAAAGGAAGACATTCCATTATTTCCTATAGAGTAGCCTCCTTGATTATTCAAGTTAGCATTTTAATGTCTGAATAACACCTCCTGATTTTTAACTTTGAATAAAGTCTTAGAATACAGTTAAAACCCAAATATAAAATTACTGAAAAATCTCCAACCAGCCAAACTTCTGGGGGTAGAAACACAAAATTTCTGAGGCTTCACAGAGTAGCCCAGACCTAATCCATATCCTGAAATAGATGCAATATTATTTTACATTTAGTCCAAGAGCAAAGACCTGCAAATCTTTACAGGGAGATTTCCTATGAAACCAGGCCAGGAGTGGTTTTTGCCAGTCATGACTAGAAGGCAAGTTCCCTGATGATACAGGGTCAACAGCAAACACCAGCCTCTGCAGAATATTAGAGAGACTCTGCAGTAAAACTAAATAGTACCTTTAGATGTAAAAGTGTGAGTAGTGTCCTTTTCACTCCATTCTTCGGATGTCTTACGGGTTTTGCACACACACTCTGTACAGAAATATCTAAGCCAGCTCAAGGCCTTCTAGAAGGACAGTTATCTTTGCTTGTTATTCAGCCTACAGTTGTCTTCACTTGAAAGAAACAGCTATCTTGCTTAGGCAGAATATCACTTAAAAGTTACCAAAGGTCCAGATCCAAACTAAGCTTTGGCATTCCTAAGAGTACGAAAATGACAATTCTCAGTTAAATCAGAAGTCCACCTAGTCCAGTGCCTTGTCACTAACAGTGGCCATGAACAGATGCCTTGGAAATGATACAAGAAAAGAGGAAGAATGTGTGAATCATAGCATCTCTCATGCCTTTTCACTGCTCATGGTGGAGGAGTTTCCCAGCCACCCGTGGGGTCTAAGTCAGTTTCTCATTGTATGTATCTCTCAGGAACCTGTCTTTTCTCCTGACCTCCATGATATCCCATTACTTAGCTTACATATATCCTTTTGTTTCACAAGGATTCAATTCTTCAAGAGATTTCTTAGCTCGGATTCTTACTAATTTGACTAGCATTGAAAGGATGGCATTACTACCTCTTGTAATTGGAACTCATTCAATTAAAACTAAATAACTTGTTAATAAACAGGATACTGCAAAATACAAGTGAATAAGGACAGCTACTTAATTAAACAGATGGTAAGTTGTAACACAGATATTTCTTTGACGCACACCTGCAGTTTGGATGTGAAGTAATTTCTCCACTTATAAAAATATATGAGTTAATAATTTTCAAGCTATTAAAGAAACTGTTACAGAAAAAGTATTGATTTTGTTGCCTTTCTTGTCTTCTTTGTTATTTCTTTTCCCCCTAAGGAGTAAAAGAGAATTTTTTAAAAAGTGAAAAATATTTCCTGGAGAAGCTGGCAGGCCACAGCTTGGACAGGTGCACTATTTGCTGGGTTAGAAACTGGCTGGATGGCTGAGCCCAGTGAATGGTGCTGCATTCAGTTGGCCACCACTGACTAGTGAGGTTCCCCAGGGCTCAGTATTGGGCCCAGTCCTGCACCCTCAGTAAATTTGCAGACACTACCAAGTTGAATGGGGTGTTATTCTGCTGGAGAGCAAGAGGGCTCTGCAGAAGGATTTGGACAGGCAGGATCGATAGGCCAAGGCCAATTGTATGATATTCAGTAAGGTCAAGTGCCTGGTCCTACACTTCAGCCACAACAACCGTCTGTAGTGCTGCAGACTTGAGGGAGAGTGAGTGGAAAGTAGCCTGGTGGAAAAGCACCGAGGGGTACTGTTTGACAGCCGGCTGAATGTGAGCCAGCAGAGTGCCCAGGTGGCCAAGAAGGTCAATGGCATCCTGGTCTATACCAAGAATAGCATGGTCAGTATTGAAAAAATGAGGCTGCACACACCGTGATTTGGTTTTCAGGATTCTCCACAGAGCTCTCTCTGCACTCCCCTTTTATTAACCTCTTCAGGTAAACAGCACCTGATGTTGCCATTCAGTTAACTAAAATTCCCAGGACTTTTTGCAAACTCATTGTTTTGATTCACACACTACTTATCTCCAAGATCAAACACTCCCTTTTAAATCTAATTAACTGAATGCAGGTGCTGCTGGCTTAACTTGTTCCCACAGCCAGCAGGAGCAGGGAAGTGACTGCCTCCGTGTACTCAGCACTGATGAGGCTGCACCTGAAGTACTGTGTCCAGTTTTGGGCCACTCACTTCAAGAAAGACATTGAGGTGCTGGAGCATGCCCAGGGAAGGGCAGTGAAGCTGGCAAAGGGTGTAAGCCATATGAGGAGAGGCTGAGGGAGCTGCAGTGGTTGGTTTATCCTAGAGTGAAGGAGGTTCAGGGGACACCTTATCATACTCTACAACTACCTGAAAGAAGGTTGTAGCAAGGAGTGGGTCAGTCTCTTCTCCCAGACAACTAGTGACAGAAAAAGAGGACATAGCCACAAGCTTCATCAGGGGAGGTTCAGGATGGATATCAGGAGGAATTTCTTCACGGAAGTGGTTGTTAAACTTTGGAATAGACTGCCCAGGCAGGTGGTGGAGTCAACATCCCTGGAAGTGTTCAAGATATGACTGGACATGGCACTTAGTACCATGGTCTAATTTACAAGGTGGTGATCAGTCAAAGGTTGGACTCAACAGTCTCAGAGGTCTTTTCCAACCTAAATGATTCTGTGATTCTGTATTGGAAAGGGAATTTTCTGCCTCACTTTTTCACTTATACAAATCCTGACTCTACAACTCTCAGTCATGTGGATAGGACTTACAAAAACTACTCCTCGGGTGACGTCACTCTCTTCCTCCCTTGTCACCATAAGAATGTGATTTATGGCAACCGCTATGAAAACTCCCCTTTAGGACCTCTAATAGCAGACTATACCACCTGTGACATAAAATGCTTGAAAACATTACTGCTACTTGAATTGGTCTTTCATTTTGAGCTTCATTTTCAGCAAATGTAATCATCCACCCCAGGCTTTAGAACATTAACTTCTCTGACTTGCATTTTTGATATTAAAAAATCCCCATCAAGTTTAAAGATGAGTGTGGGAAGGAATCGAAAAAAGATTTTAATTGTACTCAGTCCCAGGTCAATAATAAGAACTGCTAAGGGCAGAGATACCAAGAGAGAACAGGAAAAATGGCTATGGCTGGTGAATGGTACCTTAGACCAGCAGTCTGGAGTGTAATAGCCCAAATACTATTTAGTAATTGCTCTCTTTGCCTGTAGAGCTTCATTTCTTTTATATGTTTTTTGCCCTTGTAATAACTTTAGCATCCGAAAAAACATCACACTGTATTGCCACTCAGAAGCTAGGCCAATTCTACTACATGCTAATTTTAATGACATGGAAAGGCATAAGCTGTCTGCCTGTAAGCTGCTAAAGCCCGCATGCATACACAAGTGATCACCACTACAGTTCTGACACTTCTCTTTATGCTAGACATGGTGAGAATACCGCAGTGACAGTATTTATAAAGGAAATTTGCAAGTTTTTTAATGGAATCCATGGGGTCTGTTTACATATATATTAGAGAACAGACTTTTACAGGGGAAGGGAGGAGGGGAAAGATATAAAATTCATCAGAAAGCTGAAATTTCCAGTCTGCCCCAAAATTGAAACTGTTTTCATGCAGATGTTGCCTGCTGGGAGATTTAATTAAGTGACTTAGGGGTATCCTCAGCAGACAACTGTGCTCCTTGGCCAGATTGCTTCAGTTCCCAGTGTACTCTGCCATTTCCACATATAACAAATATTTGACCTTTATCAATTGTGGGAATGTCCATACTGAAGAAAAATGAATGAGAAACAACATTACAGCATCCTGGGACATTGTTGCTGGACTACTGAATAGCTAGCTGACAGCATGAATTTTGAGAAGAAAGTTTGAAGTTTTCTCCTGAGAGTAGTCACTTTTCATGGACCAGTACATAATTGAGTAAAAACCAATGTTTCAAGAAAAAGAATTTACTTGTGTCTAACATATACACAAAATAAAATTTGTCTCTCTTAGAGAGCATCCCTGGGTTTTGTAACAACATTGGTGGGCCGGGGGGAGTGGAAGGAAATCATTCATCTGATTGTCAGGTCTTGGGGGAAAAAAAGAAAGGTTAGCCCAGTGCAGACTACTGTCATAATGCTTGGACACCACTGAAGTCCCACATAAAACAGCAGTAGTTTTAAGTGTCTAGTGGTCCTCTTCAGATGGGTAAAAATTACTCTTAAGTAGGATGATAACATAAATATCAATACCTGTATTATATCTCATGGTTATAGCACTATCAGTTATCTTCCCCTTATTGCTCTGTGGCCTCACTGTACAATTTAGTATCATGTAGTAAAGATGTTCATTGCAATAACTACATTGGAGGCTGTAGTGGGTTTCTGTGGCTAGGTTTTGGTAGCCGAGGGTGCTACAGGGGTGGCTCCTGTTGGCTGCTGCTAGAAGCTTCCTCTGTCTAGTGAAGCCAATGCCAGCCAGCTCCAGGACAGGCTTTCTGCTGCTGGCCAAGGCTGAGCCAATCGGGAGTAATACTAACGTCTCCATGATAACATTTAAGAACAGAAGGTTGTTGCGCAGGTGAAAATTCTAGCCAGGAAAGAGCAGAGTGAGAATTTAGGAACAACAAGGTAGACACCAAGGTCAGTGCAGAAGGAGGGGCAGGAGGTGATCCAGAAGCCGGAGCTGAGGCCCCTGCAGCCCGTGGTGCAGACCATGGTGGAGCAGCTGTGCCCTCGTAGCCCATGGAGGACCATTGGGGTGCAGAGACCCACCTGCAGCCCATGGAGGAGCCCATGCTGGAACGGTGGATATCCAAAGGAGGCTGTGACCCTGTGGGAGGCCCAAGAAGGAGCAGGGTCCTGCTGGAGACCTGCAGCCCATGAAGAGGGAAGACCACGCTGCAGCAGGCTTTTCCCTGGAAGGACTTGTGGCCCCTGAGGGGGACCCACGGTGGAGCAGCTCATTCATGAAGGACTGCACCTCATGGAGGAGTGACCCACAGGACAGCAGTTTTGTGAAGAACTGTTGCCCATGGGATGGACTCATGCTGGAGAAGTCCATCAAGGACTTTCTCCCATGGGAGGGACCCCAAGGGAGCAGGGGAAGGACTCCTCTCCCTGAGAGGCAGCAGAAACAACTGACCACAACCCCCATTCCCTGTTCTCCTGCACTGCTGGGGAGGAGGAGGGAGAACGTGGAAGGAAGGAGGGGTGGAGGGAAGGTGTTTTTAAGATTATTTTACTTCTCACTTTTTTGCTCTGATCCTGTTAGTAATAAATTTAAGTATTATCCCCATTTTGAGTCTGTTTTGCCTGTGAAGGTGATCAGTAAGTGACCTCTCCCAGCTCTTATCTCAACTCACGAATCATTCACTGCTTTTTTTTTTTCTCTCCCCTATCCAGTTGCAGGAGAGAGTGAAAGAGCAGCTTTAGTGGTTACCTGGCGTCCAGCTAGGGTCAACTCACTACAGAGGCCTACTTTGAAAGGTGTCAGAGACAGAATTTTGCCTAGTTTCATATGCCACTGCAACTGCGAATGATTCATCTTACTGTAGATGTAACAGGAAGTTTTGTTCAGCCATCTATACAATACAAAAATGACAATTAGTTGGAACAACAAATTGTTACCAGAAAAAAAAATCATAATTTCATCCTAGTTTAAGGCTTCAGTTCTGAGGGAAATAAGTTCAAGAGAGCAATTAATTTGCTTAAACTTCTTTATACAAATGCTAATTCCATTTGTCTGACAACACTTTTCAGCTGCAGATTTATTGTCTTTTTTTTTAAATCCCTTGTGGTCAGTAGTTTCCAGCAGGCTGCTCTTTCAATTCCTTTGTACCACCAAGTTAGTCTGTAAGACTGCAGGTAAAAATTCTCTTTGGGTAATGTATTTGTACTATTTCTCAATAAATACTTCATATGTTTTATTCCACACGCAGCAGTACTCTGGTCATGGGGTTAATAACAAAAGTCCACAATTACAGATGGTGGCTGGTTTCTTAGGCTTTACAGCCTTATAAGTTCTCCCTGTGGTTGCTCCAAGATGATATAAATATGCTGTAAGTGCCCTTATATTCAAATGTATTTTGACTTTGCGGCAAAGAGCAACATTTGTTAAGATAACAGAGGGGATGTATTTCAAATAGCATAAGGTGCCTTTCAGGTTCATAGAGAATTATGGTGAAGCACAACACATGCACACTAAGAAATAAATTATTTTATATATTTAACAATGATAATATATTGCTTAATAGCCCTTCACCTTTGTGCATGTACAGACTTCAGACAAACATACAGAAACTCCCGAAAGTGCTAATCAACCTAATTTGCATGCACAATATCAAATATTCACAGCTAAAAAATATCTAAACATAATTCTTACAGAAAATCCTCTTTCTTAGAGCACAAAGAAAGCAGCAGGCTCTCTTTGCTAACCCAGCTGAAACAGTTACAGTAGCAATACTGCTGTATGTGACTTACATGTTCTTTGATCTAGGGGGCTTTTTTGCAAGGTGGAAGAGTTTAAAATAGCAATGATGAAGCCTCCAAATTATCAGATCAGAAGGAAACCACCTGAACGTGAGGAAAAGTTTCATTACTGTGAGGGCGATTGAGGACTGGAACAGATTGTCCAGAGAGCTCATGGAGCCTCCTTCTCTGGAGTCATTCAAAAGCCTGCTGGACACAAACCTGTGCAGTATGTTCTAGAGGACCCTGCCTGAGCAGGGAGGTTGGACTAGATGCCCTCCAGCAGTCCCTTCCAACCTTCCTCACACTGTGACTCTGATCATGTGAACTGTCGTGGTTTTTTCCACATTTTTCAGTTGCAGGGACAGAAATAATCCACCAAGTCAATTGTGTTGTCATCACAGAATGGTTTGAATCAGAAGCTATCTTAAAGATCACCTAGTTCCAGTCCCTCTGCTATGGGCAGGCAACCCCCTGCCATGGGGTTATCTATCATTGTCATTTTTGTATTGTATAGGTGGCTGAATATCATATGAAGCAACCTCACCATATCAAAGTGATCTTGACACAAAGTACTGTCTTGGCCTGAGTCATGCTACTAGTATTTTAGCTTTTGAGTGATGAACTGTTTCAGCTTAACTCAAATTGCAAGGATCAACATAGTTAGTATGAAATGTACAAAATTAACAACATAGTCTAGAGATTCCTGTAGCCTTATGTTTCTCTAAATAGTTTTAAAATGCATTTAGTCAAATTTCTTGCAGGTTCCATTCTGGCATGCCTATCCTACTATTTTTCCTCTTTTTTTCTTGCTATGTCTAAGATATAAGAAATACAAACCTAACAATTCCAGCTGTTTTGCTGAAATCTCAAAGCGTAGCACCCAATAGCACACACCACTGCTTCAGCTGCTCCGCAGTCTTAGGGACACACCAATCCACACATGAATACCAAAGGTGCCATTTAGACTAACTATGAAGTGCCTACATAGAAGACAGTAACCAAAAGTTCTCAATAAGGCACTTAGGTACCCAGGACACCAGATGCTTCTAGAAATTCAAGGAAAAACTGAAACTGTGTTACCCTGCAAGCTGATGGCACCACTGCTTTGTGTAAGCCGATGCCTAACTGATCACACCAGGAACTCACAAAATATGTGTTCATACAGCTCGGAAACATAACCCAATATGATGTAATAGCACACCAAGAGATGTGTAGGGAAGCACTCTGGGCTTGACAATTACAGGCTGAGGTGAGAAATTTAGAGGCTAGATGTAAGCTCCCTCTTCTGCCTGGGCAGAGCTGCATCACGCACAGGAGCATGTCCTAGCCATGGCAGTACTTTTTCATGTGTGTGCTGATCCTCTTTGATGAGACACTGAAATGTCTCTACTCTGCAGACTCCTAAAGAACACACAGGAGTATTTCCTACTCCTACCTAATATTTCCTAGTGAAGACATTGGCCCAAAATACTATGCTTCGAGAAAACATGCAAAGTGATAAGGATGATGGAGGTTTTAGACACTGGGATCTGCTCCTAATTAGACAGATGATGCAATGTAGACATGAACAATTGCATCACTTTGTTCACATAATCAAATAGTTTGTGGTAACTTAGTAATTAGGTTTTCACTGTATATACAGGCAGCTTTAAATGTTCTGTTGTGAATTCACTTAGGTAACTAATTTCATCATATGTTTGCGTCCTTGTTTTTTTTTTCATTAACAGAACTAAATGTTAATTACAATATCTTAATGCTACTACTACCCACTTCTTGCTTTTCATTTATTGGAAAAAAAATAAAAGAGATTGAATACACCAACTGTTCCAGGTTAAATAATTTAACCACTTTGGATAATGGCTTAATTAACTAGAAAAACAACATAGAAAAAGTGCATGGCACACTTTAATTGTATGTCATGTCCAGGTTTTGTAGTGACTTGAGGTAAGTATCCCATTCCCAGCAGTTAATAATGGGGAATTATTTCTTCATTTGAACAATGTAGTGCTGGAGGTTAGAAAGGATGTCTTTTTCCTGTGAGAATGTCCCTAAAATTTGGAATTACCACTACAGTAGTGCACCAAGTTTTCTTTTGTACCACCTTCTCTCCAGGAGAAGTAAGTCCAGGAACTTCGAGTAGTCTAACAGTAATGACCCATATTTCACGTGGAAGTATATCCTCCATTGTTATAGAGTGACTGCTTTAGTAGTGGTCCTTCTGCCTTTATAATTAGTATCACACACAGGTGTGATACTATAGGTCACTGAGGTGACCTATAAAGCTCACCCCCCATCCCTAAAACTTTTAATTACCTACAGCAGAAATGGGAAGAGAGCAGTTGTAATAACTAGAACCTTCGTGTTTCTAACCACAATTACATACAGCACTATGAGGTTGAAAGGGGTTACCAACAATACAGGGAGAAAAACTCTATAATGAAAAATAGTTTTTAAAAAAAGAGGAAGTTGTAACCAGCCCAACTTGAGTGAATAAGTGTATAAGAATCCACAACAGCAAATACCAGCTGCTCATTCTCTTATGCTTGATTTATCAACTGCCACCATAAAAACATTAGAAAATGGAAAAGATTCTGTGCAAGGAAAAGTAAAACTAATTGAGGAATTGGAGAGATTGATTTATAATATGAGCATGACAAACTCATTCAAAAGCCACCGTTGTCAGTGGGAACACTTCTTAAAAGCAACCACAAAAAATTATTTGTCCTTAGTTTCCTAAGAGCTAGCAGCATACACAGATCTTAGAAGCAAAGAAAGGTGAGGATAAACATTCAACTATAAATGCTAGCCTCTGTATGTGAAAGTTTTATTAAAACGATGTGTTGCCAAGTTTTGGATGATTCAGGAGAAAAAGAAATGGCAACTTAGCTCGTTAAAAACAGTCTCAAAATGTAAATAAACAATGTGGCAGCATGCTTACTAGTTAGACCCAAGTGAGGGACTGGGAGACAGCATGAGAATTCCATTCCCAATTTGCAACATGATCCAGGACAAGTTATTTAGCTTCTACTTTTTTATCCATCTGTAACATGAGTGTAAGAAAAGTTATTTCCCAGATGGCAGCATGGTGAAACTTAATTGATGTTTGTAAACTTCCACAGAGTCTCCAATGTGAGGTGAACGCAAAATAATATTACATTCACCTTCTGGGAGCTCCTACATTTATTTCATAAGTGCAATAAAGATAAATTGAGGGTTACAAGAAGAGAATTATTAAGTCTGCTGTAATAATTAGTGAGTTCAAAACACATGCTCTTGTTCACAGAATATTAATCAGTACTCATACATAAGTATAGATCAGAATTGTGTAGTGACTGTTTTTTATTGTGAGATGAATGCATATATTGTCCCTGAAAATTTCAAATCACTTTCCTCTGCCCTGACTTCACTGAAATGATCCAAAATACTCAAAAAAAAAATAGTTCTTGGGCAATCACAGATTACAGCAGCTCTCCATTTCCAGCTCTAAACCAGAACATGGGAACTGACACCATGGGCTCAAATTGAGAAAGTACTTTCCATAGAATGCTGTCTCCAGCAGCAAGCAGCAGCACTATATGTTGCTCTATGACATTCCCTTCCTACTCCACAGAGTAGATATATGAGGGATTCTGGCTTACTTTCAACTCCTTTTCTGTTTTCAACAGTAACTGTCATAATTCTGACTGCTCTTGTTACCCATAGAAAATCCTATCTTTCTCACTTCTTGGTGACAATGTCATTCTATGTTGCCTTGGGCAACTCATGGCAATAATACCACTGTCTTTCTCTCTTCCTTTTTCATAATGGCATTTTTAAATGCTGTCTAGTAGCACAGATAACAGAAGATGGTAGATTCAAAGAAAAAGTCATTCACTGGAAGTTAGGAGACAGTGCTAAGGATATTTTACTTCTACCAGCTACAAACTCTTATGGACCTGAATCCAAACAAGGAAAAACCCTAAGAATTCACCTTCATGATGTAAGTCCTTCAACTTGATGTCTTGCAATGTCACCTATTACAAGGAAAACCTGTTCATGAAACTTGATTAAACCACCTTATTGTAAACAATAAAATTAAATAAAATAAAAACCAAGTAAGAAAAAATTTAAGCAATCTGAAGACCCTTGGGTTTTTGTTTCAGGGTTTTCTTTCTTTTTGGAAATGGTGTGTTTTGTTTGATTATTTCTTACTTGTCTTTTTTTTTAATTGTATTTTATTTTATTTTAAATAAAAATTAAAAATATTTTAAATAAACCTTCTCCAAGGCTACCAGCAGTAGACTATGTACTTAGGTTAACCTGGGATGTACACTTTCTGAGTCTCTTGGAATGAATGTTCCTCCAATGAACACAAATATATCCATTTGACACATTGACATCTCTGGGTTTGTCTTGCTTGCTGCAAAGTGTAAATGTTCCCATGTCCCCTTTCCATTTGATTACTTATTAAATTGAAAAAAAAAAAAATTCTATTTTCAACTGATTGATTGTACGTGGGCCAAGAGATGTTCCTTAGCATGGATACAGCTATGTAGTTGGTATGAACTGTCTTCTTCGTACTTTTCCTTCACATTCATAAACATAACCACTCTTCATATCAGAATCACAGAATATGCTGACTTTGAAGGGACCCACAAGGATCATTGAGTCCAGCTTCTGGCTCTGCACCAGGTGCCTGAGAGTATCATCCAAACATTTCTTGAACTCTGTCAGGTTTGGTGCTGCGACCACTTCCCTGGGGAGCCTGTTCCAGTGCCCAACCTTGGGGGGAAGAACCTTTTTCTAATATTCAACCTGAAAGTCCCCTACCACAACTTCTAGCTATTCCCTGAGGTCCTGTCACTGGTCACCACAGAGAAGTGCCCCTCTTTTTCTCCTCACAAGGAAGTTATAGACTATGACGAGGCTTCCTCTCAGTCTCCTCTTCTCCAGGCTGAACAGATCAAGTGATCTCAGCCACTCTTCATACAGCTTCCCCTCAAGGTCCTTCACCATCTTCGTTACCCTCCTTTGGATGCTCTCCAAGAGCTTAATATCTTTCTTATATTGTGATGACCAAAACTGCACACAATATTCAAGCAGAGGCCACACCAGTGCAGAGCAGAGCAGGACAATCACCTCCCCCAGCCAGCTGGTGATGCTTTGCCTGATGCCCCACAGGACACAGTTGGCCCTCCTGGCTGCCATATTCAACTGCTGACTCATATTCAACTTACCATTGACCAGGACCCCCAGGTCCCTTTCTGTGGCACTGCTTTTCAGCATCTCATTCCCCAGTCTGTACGTACATCCAGTGTTGCCCCATACCAGGTGCAGAATCCAGTGCTTCCCCTTGTTGAACTTCATATGGTTGGTGATTGTCCAATCCTCTGATTTACTGAGGTCTCTCTGCAGGGCCTCCCTTCCTCTGCAAATTTGCTAGGTATCCCTTCCATTCCTATGTCCAAGATGGAGTTCTGTGGAACCCCTCTAGTGACAGTTTGCCAGTCTGATGTCACCGCATTCACTATTACCCTCTATACTCAACCCGTGAGCCAACTGCTCACCCACCACATGATGTGTTTATCCAGCTGTGTGCTGGACATTTTGTCCAGAAGGATTCTATGAGAGACAGTATTGAAAGCTTTACTGAAATCCAACAAGATTATATCCACTGGCTTCCCTATATCAACTACGTGGGTTACTTTGTTATAGAAGGAAATTAGGTTTGATAAGTGGGACTTATCGTGTTTGATAAGTTTCCTGTCAGCCAGGACCTCTCTGGATTCCCAGGACTGCTTGAAAAGCATCAAGAGAGGATGACATGAGCTAGCTCTTTGAGGATTCTTACTGGTATTAAACAATACATTTTCTAGTTGAAAGGACTACATCTTTTCTTTGACCTGGTTTTTTCAGGCTTTCTGCAAAATCAAGCATGTTTCCACTTCATCTGAACCCATCTCATGATTTCAAAAAAAACTGAAGCCATAGTATGATTTCATATAATAAAAGTCAAAATTTTGGGGTCATGAAAAGACTCACAAAAGCGATGTTCATATGCCGTATGTACCACCACAGTTCAAGACTAATTTACGTATCTTGTTTAGAAGATGCATCTTTGATATACCTAACTAACTTCCACTTGGGAGTTCTGTCCTGAGAGTTTAATTAATACCCACTGGTGCTCCCATAAGGAAAAGAGCCATGATGGAAGGAAGGCAGCATCTACTGAAAATTGTTTGGAAGAATACACTTATTTATTATAGAAATTATTAGAGCTAGACATTTTTTTAAAAATTTATATGATAATATCTCTTTATGCAGACAGTAGAACTACCCACATTACTGTATGCAAAAATGAAAACAAATTCGTGATTTTGACATAGCATTATAATATTTGATTCTGAGGTTCAACAGCAGTTTTTCAAGCCTGGATTCCACTTACACAACCTTGAGATATTAGGAGTACGTTTGAAGTGGTATTTATCTTTCTTTACTTATTTTCGTTTGGACTTTCAGAAATTCATTTTCCTTTTCAGGTAACAAAACTCCCTCTATTAGATCCCACATCTTCCTAAAAAGTATAGCATACAATCAACACAAACACTGAACAGAAACTGAGATCTAAGTCAGTGACAATCAATACCCAGTGTAAACACAGGCAGCACTGAGGAGTCTTCCCACTATGAGCCATACGAAAGGAACTAAGACCAACTCACCTAATTTCAGGCACTTGAGGTTGCTCATAAAGAGAGAAAGATTAATCTCCAGAGGATGGTTCATCCTTCCTATCATCTTGTTAGATAACTGAAATTTGTTAGAATGGATTTAGGCAAAAGCTCCCATCCATCTGCCTGTTCTTCTCAACAGATGCAGCAGCTCTTGAAAGCATTCTAAAGAACAGAGACCAAGAGAGATCATTTTTAGATCTGGTATTATGCACTGAAAGTAAAGATAGTTTTTACCCATGGCACTTGTCCATAATGCAGAGTGTGGACATTATTTCCATAGCAGAGCTTGCTTTCCTGCTGCCTTCCTTTCCTACAATGACTTAGGCATGGATCAAATAGACTTGTTAAGACTTGACAACAAATGATTCTATGAAATACTGAGACAGATATCAAATTCAAATAAGAATGGTAACCTTAGTCCAAAAGAAATTTCACTACTTCCACTAGAGCTGTGAACACAACCCTTTAACCAGGAAAACAAATAAAAGACATATGACTTAATCCATCCATTTACAATAGTGTTAAACTTTTATATTTTGAAGGTTTTTAATTTATCAAATGAGAATTAGAAAGGTTTTCATCAGATAGCTGTTAAATCTGAAGAAAACAGATTCCTACTGCAGAAGCAGTAGAAACTTCGCTAAGTAAATTGTTTGCTGCAAATTATTTATTTAGCTGCAGGCACAAGTTAAATATTTGCCCCAATTCACTGGACAATCTCCTAACACCTAAGGGAAGCTTCTATCAAAGTTATTAAATAAGTATTAATCCATGTTTTACCTCTAATTAAATGTCATCTAAGTTATCTTATGTGCATTAAGGGCTAAGGATGATACAGTTTTGACTTCAGATAATTAGACGCTTTCTGTTAATTATGCCTCAAGACAGGCTTTGATTCAGCAATCTCATGCTACTCTTAATGTTTCAGTGTTCCTGATCTGTCCTATGGAAAGAGAATATGTCAGTTCTAGAAATGTGATTCCTAACACTGAGAGGAAAACAGAATTTTGGGCTTTCGTTTTATAAAGCATCTTATTATGCAAATATCCCAAGACAGTGTGCTACTTTAAAGGGTTTATACGTAAGCTCTGCTTGAAGCAAAATGTAAAAGTCCTTCTGCTACATTTTTTAAAACATTTAGGGAGAGTGGTTCTGTAAGTATCCCAGGGCTGATTACTTTTAATAATTAACATCATACAAATGAGACTAATTAACCTTGTGTTCAACTATATCTACCACTAATTACCTTGATGTTTTATTTCTAATAGCCTTGTGGCTGACCAATTATTCCATGTGTATAACGTTCCCAAATTTTAACTTTCAAAAAAAAATTATTATAATATACTATCTATAAATATACTATTATCCTCTCAGACAGAACTGTGCTTAGCTTTTTTTCCAGTTTAGTCTGTCAAATGACATTGAATTTTATCCAGTAAGTCCCATACCTGACCTGAAGGTCATGCAACTCTCAATTCAAAATCAAAGAAATACAAAACATACAGTTCTGTAATGTATAAGCAGATGCAAGTATGATCATGTCTTATCACCCTTTCCTGTTGTGCATGTTCTTAGACCATGATTCATCCATATGTTTTGAAGGGAAAGAGCAAAGGACTCTTCTATTCATAGAGGTTCTTTATGGTATCCTTAGCACCTCAGCTATCCTGACATATGTTCAGCTCCTGAAGGGAATGTAACTATCACTAATCAAAAACCTTTATTAATTTTGCACATAATTTTTTAATTATCTATAAATTTCTAGATCTACTGGCACTCAGCTCTGGAAAACCAAGTTTTGCAAATTTAAGGAGGCTAGATGTCTGCCATTGTATAGGAAGTTCTGTTTGTGGGGAAACTACTTATTTAGATTCCATGCTTTGCTTTAGTGTTGTCCTCTTTCAATTCCTTCCATCCCTCTCATTAAGCTTAATGAATGCATCCATCCAGGAATTGTAACAGCATAATATACAGTAACTTCATATCATAAAGTGGGTTACTTTCCATTTTCATGAAATTATCATGTATTAGTGGTCTTAGATCATTAGGTAGCAGCTCCTGAATTGAGAGCTGCTTACACTGCCACCCTCCAACAACAAAAGTGTACCATAACTGTACATACCATCTTGTGAATTCTAAAGTTGGCAATTCTCAATCAAAGAGCCAGAAACAGTACATTAACTAAAGCTTAACCTTAATTTTAATATTTCATAGATTACTAGAATTATTAATCTTCTATTTTAAACAAAAAAACTAATTTAATTGAAAATATTTATGTTTAATAAGATCTGAGTTCAGGATTCTTTTTTGTAAGACTCAAGCTTTCTTTGAAAAAAAATTCTTTCCTTACTTTTCTAGTACAATTTCAAAGTAAAAATTTCTGCCTGTGTCAGCAAAAAAAACATATCCGCTTTGACACAAAGTGTTGGCAATAAGATGAAAATAGAGCTGTTCTTTTCTATATTAGTGGATCTTGTTCTTTAGAGTCTATAATTTTGGATTTTTACCAACGATCTCATAACTGTACATGGAAGTGTATAGGCCACAGACACAACAGGAACCTACAGTGACTTTTTGGGATCCTATGGCACAAGACACCACCTGGCATCTAAATTTGAGACACCTTTCTCTTAGTGTTGTGTTATAACAATAGGAGACAACTCCATAATGTCCACCTAATGTTTGAAAACATAAAAGACTGGCCTAAAATGCACTAAGGCCGGTAAGCCTTTCTGTGAGTCCTCAGGCCTTTTACTAACCTGTGATGTCTGTCTCCAACTGATAGATTGCATTTGCATTACACATGCAGACATAAACTAACAAATTAGGCATGCAGCAAACTAAGGAATTAAATTTACTGCAGCTTTGTTGCAGGTGGGAGTGGAAGGTTTAGACAAAATTGATTTAAAAAGCTCTGCCATTGAGTCTCAAGGTGCAGAAAGGATTGCTTTCTAAACCCCTTCTCAAAGAGGAGTCTAGGTGCAGCTGAATCCAATCCTAGCCTTGGATTATGTCAACAGTTTAAATTTAAGGAATTACAGAGGTGTGACTGAACCACTTTTGTCCTGCAGATTTTAATAATTGGCAAAATGGGGATATTTATATAAGATGAATAGTTTATTATTACAAATGGTTAGACAAAAGATCTTAATCAGAACTATTTACGACACAATATAAATGTTAAAAATCTACTAATAGAGTATAATATAGCATAGAATAGTATAGTGCACTGTAACAAAGCAATTATTGAAGCAGTTATATTAAAGCTAGCAAAAAGAAATAATTATTAAGTACAGATCTGATGTAACTCACCCATGTCAACACTAGTGGGGAGATCCCTTTCTCTCAACTTCAAGGAGTAACCTTCGGGGACATACCCAGCCCAAGGGAGGAATCTCCACACATACACTGCAAGAAGGGTTCTATCAGAAGAACCTGACTGCATGAAAGGAGACTGGACTTTTAGAGTATTAAGTGATTGACTGTTAGTCACACATATATAGGCCAGCTATCAGCTTATCTGTCAAATCAGACTTCAAAAAGCAGAGTGTGTATTCGAAGTCTGGTGAACCAGGACAAGACAACACCTTGGTTCTGACAGTTGATTTTGCATGATAGCTTGATTGGATTTGAGGTCTTATCAGGGTGGATCTATAATGCCACAAGCTTGCCACTACCTGATTCCCCTGAATGCAGTGATTTCTTACACTGATAAACTGTAGATACAAAAATGCTCATGGGCAATAGCAGGGCACATGAGTGAAAAGGTACCTTCTGTTCTGACAATAAACTAGACCTCTCAGATATTCTGTAGATATATTTTTCAACTTGTACAGAGCCTTCATTCTGGCTGACATTTGCTCGTAAGGAAAAAAACCTCTAAGCAGCACTACAAACTCACAACCAATCTGAAGCTATGCCAAATATGCTGAAATATACACCTATCCGAGTGTGCGCATCTCATGATCTTGATAGTGGATGACTAAGTAACGATATCCTCTCTTCCACCATGTTTTAGATTGGATGGATCCTTATCCAAAGCTTTGGAACATCCAGAGCTTTGGAACATAAAAAACATGGCAGGAATAAACAGTCTTGTGCTAAACCAAAATACTGAAAGCCCAACAGAAACAAATATATTCGGTATTTACTTCTGACAGGCAGCATCAATAACCAAACCTGCATGCTTTAACTTCTTAAAATATGTTACCTCGAGTGTTTGAGATGACCCCATAGTCCACCCCTTTAAAATAAAACACAGTTTATGTCAAAGAAGTTTAAGAATCTCAAGCCAGTTCCCAACATTAAAAAATCCATTGCACAAAGAAATTACCAAAACTGGCACTAAGTGAGCAATGTCAGAACAGAGAAGGGCTTGAACTTCTCTAAATCTGGTGTAAAAGACCATCAGCAGGGCATTGTCAGAAAACTTTGTCAGAAGCCTTTGAAAAGTACCATAATATGTCTGTTCTGTACCTGTATGGTCACAACACCAAGCCTGACAGAGTAAAAGAAGCATTTGGACAATGCTCTCAGGCACTTGGTGTGATACCTGGGGTTGTTCTGTGCAGAGCCAAGAGCTGGACTTTGATGATTCTTGTGGGTTCCTTCCAACTCAGAATATTCCGTGATTCTATAAATAAAAAAACTGAAGCAATTAGAGTTTTTAATCAAATGCTATGCATATTTTTTATCCTTAATAATCTGAGCCACATTGAAGTCAGATACATAATATCTGATTATGACTCCCAGCTGCTACTGTGTGTGTTCTGCAACTAGCACTTGAATGCAGCTGCTATTAGTAACTAATTTGTCTTACATTGGCCCAGCAAGTTGTTATGACTGGCATGTCCATCACTCTATCACTTTCTGTGCAACCACACTGACATAGATATTTGAACATTTCATACTCCCCTTTGATTTTCTTGAGTGATTTTCAGTTTATCTAAAATTTCTGTGATATTTCCTTCAAATTCCTTTAAAAAAGACATAAATGTTGAGAAACATTGAAATATCCTTCAGTATATAAGAAAAAATCTGCAGTGATACTAATTGGCAACATGTCTGCTTAGCATTTAAAACACTCCAATACTTTTTACTCCATTAACCTTGACATAAATTATAGTAAGTAGTCTCTGTGTGACAGGAGTTTTAATTTAGCAGTACATCTCAAGTTACATATGTCTTTGAGTCTAACATAGAGCCTTTCTTCTTGCCAGTTCCTTTTACCTTGAGGGAAACCAAACAGACAGTAAAGCCAGGTCTTACTGTGTAAACAAGGAAGGGTGTTCATAGCATCATTTTTGCTAAAGCAATTACTGTGATACAAATAATTTGATTTTGTCTTTCAGCATCCATGTCCATTCCTAGATTTTAGACTGAACTGCTAGACAAAATCCTAAATGCAAAGAGCTTTGTACTTCACATTTCAATAACATCTGAAATGATGCCTGCTTTTTTGGTTACTAAAACAGAGCTTCAGACTTCAGAGTGTGGAGCAGAATATCAGCTGAACCTAAAATTGTTTTAGTCAAACTATTACTCACTTCTCTTCTCTCAAGACATCTGTTTGTTCCTATATTTTAAAGAAGTCTTTCCAAGTTCCTCTTGCTGAGCTATTCCAGGGATTTTATATGCTGGTGTTATGTACCACAGGTTCATTTACCTCCTTCCCATGCCTTCAGTACGGCTGGAAGCCGAAAGCTTTTGCAACTTTGATTTATATATTTAGATCAAAGTACCATAATAGCTCTCCACAATAATTAAAAAAAAAAAAGGAGAGAGAGAGAGGTGGAATTGTATTCTGTACCTTTCTACTTTCTAGCTGGCAAAGCACAGCAGGACTAACCTGGAACTTGCTGGAGCCAGAAAACCTTTCAAGTCCTTTGAGACTAGATCTAGTGAAGGTAGCTCATGTATAAACTAGTTTGCATTACGCCTGAACCACACTGGGTTATAAGGAAATAACTTTTATTTGGCCTTGAAGAAACGTGTTTCATGAGTTGATTTTCATAGTTTGAGCCTGAAAAGGTAGTAACAGATCAGTTAAATTGTCACACAGCATTCCAGCAAAAGAAAATGCATCAGACCCACTTATCTTTTTAAATATGCAACCTGTATGTGAAAGAACACATTGTACTTATGCAGCCTTACGAAATCATGCTTTCAAAAGAATATGGAAATGCACTAGTTTAATTAGATTGTTATTAAATTATAATGGTCTTGACCTTTCAAATGAGGGGTTTTCAATGTAGAATTACTGTTACAAAGGGTATTGCAAACTTAGTAAGCCTACATCAGCATTCAGCCAAAGTATGCTTGGATGGCCAACCCTCCAAGATGGCTTGCAGGGGCCACTCCATTTTCCCTCATGGCTACTTAGGGAGTATCAGAGGTTTCCCTCCCTTGATGATGTGGCTGTCTCCTGTTGCAACAACTATACAACATTGCCATCTGCTGGCTATCCTTTTTCATTACAGCACGGAAAAAGCCCAGACCCGCCCCCCCTCCACTCTCCCACCCCAAAACTACTCTAGAAACCAGCAATTTATATTTAAAGACCTTCTGAATACTCATATTTGTTGTAAAAAAGCAAAGAGAGGAAATTCTCAGAGTGGCTATTTTTTCAGAGGACCAGATTTCATATACTCATTTGTTATCATGCCACGAGGCTGAATATCTTAGAGAGTGTACACAGGAACATTTCATAAGGCACATGGAGTCTAAGACCTCCTGTTTGCCAGGAGAAAAAAAAAAAAAAAGGAATTTTCATTACTAATTGCTACTGTTCATTGTTTTAATATCTTGATACCAAGTAAATCTGTCTAAATAAACCAAGAGTTCTTCTTCCCCAAAGCTCTCTGGTGCTGGAGGTCTGCTGATTGCTTTAGAAACAAGGGACAGACTTCTGTCTTGTACTCGTAGGTAGCAGTGCACAAAGTTTGTTGAAAAATTCAGCAAGAAAAATAATTATTTTAAATATGTCATTAAAGACAGAGAAGCATAGTACAAGAACACAATGGCTGTACCTGGTTTTCACAAGTTTTTTCAGCTTTCCTGTGACTTTTTGGCAGCTCTGTTTTATTCTCAGTATAATTAATTAACTAATTCTATGTTCTGTCAATAGACATAACTGCTTCAGAGGACAGAAAGTTTGGAGAAATGTTTGACCTTTTAGATGCTTAGTCAAACATAAGACTTACATGAACAACTGCTGTTTGCCCACCATTAAGAGTGACACACTATGCCCTACTCATGCTGACTGTACTTTTAGCTGCATGGAATTACCTCCTCGCTTCACGCAGCTGGAACACTTATCAGTGTAACCACTGACAAGAACATGTTAAAGTGCCTTTATTGAGATCTTGTGCTATTTCTAACTGCACAACAGCCAATGGAAAAGGAGTACTGTTTGTAAATGCTGAATGCACTAATCCTGCAGAAATTTGCAAGCATCTAGCTTTTATAGTTCAAGTGGTCCTCACACAGGCCACTTGCAGTATGCAAATTTTAGTGCATAAAAAAAAATCTCTGCAAGTTCTGTACCTTAGATTGCATAGTGTGCAATAAAAGCCTGTCTCTCACTGTTTGCTTTGTACAACACCAATAACTATGAGAGCTCAACCAATAATGATGGAGTCTAGTGAATTAAAAAAAAACCAAAAAAAAAAACCAAAAAACATATTCTGTAAAGAAGTATTCATGTTAATATTTGTCCTTTTATTAAAAAAAATTAGTTGATATCAAGAATCCATCATAGACTTTTTATTCAATCTGGACTTAAACTTGACCTTCCTGTCTGTGACTGGCACGTGTTCACAGCTATGGTCATTATATATGCCAGTGAATAATCTGCAGTAATGTTCAGTTATTTCAACATCTAGAAAGGAGATTTGAAAGGGAATCAGGACTGTCCTATTTCTCCCTCTTTGAAGTTACTCGGCATTTCAGCGTTCATTTCAAGGGTAGATGATGCCAACTTGGAACACTTAAAAATCCCCCCCAGAACATTTCTGTTTCTCCAGGTCAAGAAAAGAACATGTTAAAACTAATGATGCTGCTGTTAAATGTGTATTTGCTTACAAGTCCCCAAACTTGTAGCATGAATCCAGAAATAACCCCTATGTCTGTAGATCATCATCTCACATAGTGAGGGTCAGCCTACAAGCCTCCTACTGCAGGGATGGAGTCTGAACACTACAATGAACATAGAAGCACCCAAACTAGCCACATATTGTGTTCTCAGAGGATAAAATAAAGACCACTGAGGATCAATTTCTCAATGCTAAAACATCCCTCATGGTAGTACCGGGACACTAGTACTTCTTAAGAAACCTTATTAAGACATGTTTAGAATTAATGATTTTTGCCCGTATTAGTTTAGAGTGGTTTCCACTATATGCACTGTCACAGCATAAACCACTCTTTCTTTCTTCCCAGTCTCAGTATGTTAATTTCTTCCCATTTATCAAGAACCTTACACCTCACAGATTCAAGCTGTTTTGAAAGAGAGCAGGTTTTTTACTATTTTCTTTGTCTCATATCTGCTTCAGGTTTCCAGAAGTAAAAAAAGTGCTTGCAAAATTTAAAGGACAGAGCTAGCAGTGCAAAGCTAATTGTCATCTAAGGCTGTCATCTAGTGCTTTTAGCAGGTATACTCAAATACAAACTTGCCTTAATCAAGACGATCAGTACAGACCAGGAGCACCCATGATATTGCCCCCAATTCAGCTGGTATACACACTCACTGTACCCACACTTCATTTCCACCAGGAAAGGAACATTGGGACATGGGCTATGCCACTCACCTTTCACAGTTACCCCAACCAAGACCCTTTAGCACTTCTTGCAAAAAAAAGGCTCTAGAAACAATGGGAACACAGCCAAGCAGGAAATAACTGCATCCCAGCATAGAGAACAGAGAACATGCAAGGAGCAGAATAAACATGCTGTACTCCCTTAGGAGAGTCCAGAAAATGCACTTTGGAATTTTACAGGCCAACTTCACTGTCAATTCACCCACTCACTACAATAAGTCAATAATGTGATGTTACAAGATCCTACACATCCAGCTCATGCTCCTATCCAGCCAGGGTCTAATTTGAGTCAAAGACCTTTTCAGCTTTTCACAGTTTGTCAGCAGACTTGTCTGCAGCCTGTTGGTGTTCATGCTGCTGCAGTCAGAGCTGTATTACAGGCCCTTTCTGGGTCCTCATCTAGGGAATGAGGGGAACTACATGCACAGACTAATAGTGCCCTTCACTCCAGTGGTCTGTAATCATACAAATAAACTACTTTCTTCCCTGGTGACGGTGCAGATGAAAATCATTTTGTTTTATCTGTCTCCCACATCCTGGTTCACCTCTTGGTGTTAGTGTGTAAGGGAAGCTATGGAGAATGGAATAGCCAGGAAAGACAACAAAGTGCAAGGTTACACCTCCAAGGCTCTGCGATTGCAGAGGGGAAGGATAGAGAGAGGGAATGCACCGGTGAAGGGAGTGAGAACACGGAAAGGAAGAACTGGCCTTTCTTTGCCTTGTGAGAACCCCTAATGGTGCTCCCTGGCTTGTCTGACTGCTGTCATGAGCGGGTCAAGAAAATCCTCTTGACTCAGGGCTTGCCCTGGAGCTGGGAGGGGTTTTCAGAGCTTGCAGTAGTTCATTAGCCACATTTGCAATGTAACAGCTTTGTGCCATGCTGTCAAATTCAGGACTAGGTACTGTGTTGAGTAATGATGATGTTTCAGCAATTAAAGACTGCCTGTTGTGATCCCCTGAATTTCCTACTCTCTAAGCAGCTTGTCATGGGCAGCCAGCCCTGCTCTTCCTCCCTTTAGTCTGTGAGGCAGTGTCAGCACACAGTCAAAAGGTCACTGAGAGCCAACAGTTTTGATGAAAAGTGAGCTAGGCTGGAGGAAGAGAGCATGAGCCAAATTTGAGTGATGCACTGCCTCATGTGGGGAAAGGGCCTGGCCATGCTTCCTGCCCCTCCCTGTCCCAGAAGCTAATGGCTACTGGCTTCTCAAAAATCCTGTATTTTCGTGTGAACTACTATAAACAATAGACAGCATATCCTCACTCAGTGGATTAGGATAAGCTGCTGGTCCTGGGAGGGCCTTACAGAAATGTTATCTGGAGAGAAGAAAATAATGCCTTCTGTTTTAGAAAATATTAAGAAAACTTTTTATTCAATTTTTAAAAATATAATCAAATCTCCATTTTTCCTCTAGGAAAATTGTAACATTCTCGTATCAGGTTAACTTGGATTGAACACTTTTTTAATTGCTTAGCATCCCACATCAGAAAAAAAACCCAATCACCAACCAACCAAAAAAAGAAAAACCAGAAACAAACAAACAAAAACAAACAAAAAAAGCAAAAGATATTTGTAGAGCTTTGTTCCCTATAGTGGCAGCACATGTTAGCATATTTAGCCCAAATTTCTTGGCTTAGGCTTCTAAATACAGCTGTAACACAAAAAAAAAGAACTGTAACATTTACATTTTTCTGACTTGGTTGGTTTTGATTCCTCAGTGAGTAATTGAGGAAGGTAGGGAAGGAAAGTCTGAAGCTGAGTTAGTACTTCTTATATTAGTATCTGGTAAGGAGGAGAAGGGGAGAAATCTTTACCCATTGTTTAAATATTTTTTAGCTCATTTTATGCAAAACCATGTCTTAGATATGCCTTGGCCTGGAGAGTTCTGTTTGTTTTGTTCACTAGTCCTGTGGGAGATCCAGAGCCAATGACTGATTTTATGGTTTTTTTAGTGATAGACTGCAAAGCAATGAAATTCAAAATCTGTACCATGCTGTAGAAATGAAATAATCAGAGCAGGTGCATTCAAACATATGTTCATTGACAGGAAGACAGCTACACTAGAGAGGAATTTGGGCCTGTTTAATTGCTGAGGAAAAAAAAAAAAACAAAACCCACAACCACAGCTGGTTTGACTGTTTAAGCATTGCTCCTGCAGAAGGTATGTTTGCAAAAGTGAGTTAGGTGCCAGTGGTAGGAGGCGCCCACGATGAAGCTAACAACTGGCCATAGCCTGGAGCAGGACACTAGAACACTCAGACATTTCAGAGAAAGATTTGGATCTTCCTCTTTTCTTAAAGAGGAAGTGTAGAAGGCATTTTACATCACCATTTGAACAGCTATTTCCTTATTTACCACACTATAATTTGCTAATCGATATGTTCTCATGGTCTGGAAGAAAACTGTGCTTTCAGAACAGGTTTTCAATGAAGTCATAAAGTGTAGATGTACTACAGTCAGACCAGTTATACTTTATACTGATGACACTACACAGGATTTCTTCGTTCATCAATTTTTTTTACTCTTCCACAATTTTCAGATTTATCTATTTTATCTTACTCAAGGATCCTGATTCAGATTCCACTGATCAAAGGCCTTATCAAAAGACACTACTTTCTTGAGCAGTACATAAATAGGCTGTAAAACTCAGTGCTGTTACTGAACAAAAGCACTGAGCAAGCATTCAATAGGGACTTGACTATTGTATCGATAACTAGAGCACTCAGGACTGATACAGTGAAGACTGAAAAGAAGCTTAGGAAGGGCATGTGAAAACACGTGATTCAGGGCTTAACCTCCTCATCATAAGGATGAAATCCAGTTATTATATTTCTGCCAGATGAAGGGTTTCATGTACCATCCCCTGAGACATCTCTAACATTTTAAAGTCTCCCACTGACACCTACTGGTTTCAGATAGGATCTGGAGTGAAAGAAGTATAGGAAAGATCTTATGTACCTTATTTCATTAGATGTCAGCATATTTTGATCACACTAACAGAAAAAATCCCAACAGCTAAGGCAATTTTTGATTGTTTTTTCTTGCAACACTTTAGAACACTTTATTGCCATAATTTATACCATGTTTCCTTTTGACTCAACTCAAAACTGTCCTATCACTCATCTGTTTTATCTTCTGGAGTCTGGCTCATCTGTAGCACTGTTTCTAATTAATTCTTCAACTTAGACTAGAACAAAACAGAACAGTTTCGCAAGTATCTTTTCAAGATCATATACAAAGGTAGATGTAAGTAAATAGTTGTTATGTATAATGAAGATTATTACACATTCTCAGAGGTCAAATGTTGCTCTAACAGGGCAGAGAGATAACTGAAGCTCACTGAATTACAGCAAAGTGACTCCAGATTTGAATGCCCAATGATGAAAAGGAGAGAATTGACTCTCTGTGAGAACCTAACAGGATTCAAACAATTACTCTCTACTGCATTAAAACCACAGCTTCCTCTCCCAAGTGGAAACCTCTTGTTCAATGAATGAAACTATTGAAGAAATTACACATTATTACTTACATATTTAGGAAGCCACATAGGTATAACAATAATGTAATTGGACAGCTTAGTTCTCTGCGTATTTTTATATATCACATAGAAACATACTTGCATACATAGAATCAGCTAGGTTGGAAGGGACTTCTGAGATCATCAAGTCCAACCCTTGGTCCAACACCACCATGGTTACTAGACCATGGCACTAGGTGCCACATCCAGTCTCATCTTAAAAACCTCCAGGGATGGAGGTTTGATTACCCTTTCTGTAAATAATTTTTTCCTAATATCTAACCTAAACCTCCCCTGACAGGGCTTAAGACTGTGCCCTCTTGTCTTACTGATAGTTGCCTGGGAGAAGAGACCAACCCTCACCTGGCTACAACCTCCTTTCAGGGAGTTGTAGAGAGTGATGAGGTCTCCTCTGAGCCTCCTTTTCTCCAGGTTGAACAACCCCAGCTCCCTCAGACTCTCCTCATAGGACTTGTGCTTGAGTCCCTTCACCAGCCTTGTTGCTCTTCTCTGGACCTGGTCCAGCACCTCAATATCCTTCCTGAACCGAGGGGTCCAGAACTGGACACAGTATTCGAGGTGTGGCCTCACCAGTGCTGAGTCCAGGGGAAGAATCACTTCCCTGGACCTGTTGGCCACGTTGTTCCTGATACAGGCCAGGATCCCATTGGCCTTCTTGGCGACCTGGGCACACTGCTGGCTCATGTTCAGCTTCTTGTCAATCAGTACCCTCAGGTCTCTTTCTGCCTGGCTGCTCTCCAGCCACTCTGTCCCCAGCCTGCAGCGCTGCACGGGGTTGTTGTGGCCAAAGTGCTCTTACTTCCTCTACCATCATCAGTATTCAAAAATCCTTCAAGACATTCTAACATCTACTAACTAATATTATTTTAAAAAAGACATAAGTCTCGTATGAAACTCTTTTCCTCTGCCCACCCTCCAAGGATGGTTTTGCTATACATAGAAAGGACTAACACATGACCCATGGCAAGAGGAAAGATTCAGTCTTAGGCTCCAGGTAGCAACTAATTACTTAAATTTTCATTATTAGTTTTCATGCAAAGCTAGCAAGTTGACATTAGCACATGTTCCTAGACTGCTGGAAACAGACTGCTATTCAGAACTGAACAGTCTTATGGGGCATTGGATTTTTATACCTGTAGCTGACAAATCTCTCAAGAACTCCTTTAGATAATTCTGGGATGTTTATCATTATTTCATTTCAGAATTTTGGCAGAAGACAAAATATCATAATTTTCCCTTTTATCTCTAAGATATTTATAAAAGCTTGCACCAAAACCAACCTCTGAATAGCCTAGATAGAATTTGCATGTGCATGCCCTATAAATATCCCACACAATATCCTGATCCATCTTAAATTCATACCAGTTTGACTATCCCACATTAACACATCATGAATTTTCTCTCTGTAGAAAAATATAGACATGTAGATTACTGGTTCACTGTTAATCATCTTCCTGCTTACACTAACAAAAACTAGTGAACATAAAGCTCTTTCACATTCCAGTATCTTAACTGCAGAATCATCCAAACTACATGTTGAAAGCAAGGGTAAATATTGTAAAGTGAACACACAAAATACACTGGAAACAACAATTGCAAAGATATAAAAGACCTCCTGAGTCATCTAGATTCATATTTACAAGAAAAAGAGAAGGGGAAGAAGAGAACCAGCAGCTTAGTGAAATAGCGACTTGGTAATTCTTCAGGTTCAGACAGTGAAGTGGGCAAGAGCAAGAAAGCTGGTAGGCAAGATCTCTTGTTAGGACGTCTTTCAAGCATGAAGGTTAGAGTTCTAGAATTAAATAATCTTAGGGTCAAATATTGAGGCTAGAAAGTCAGATCAGAGCTTGGAGCAGTAGTAAGGAGATTTGGAAGTTGTGATATAAAATATCAGGGGCACGCACCAGAGGCATGGAAATACTGGGTCAGTCCAAAGAAGACAAGGAGACTTAGGAGGCTTATTAGGCTTTGTTACCTCCACAAGAAGGACTAAAATCAACACCCCAACAAAGGTGACACAGTCTGAAATTTAATAGTGCAGGTTGCAGCCTGTGTGGTCAGGAGAATTCTCTATGATGGTCAGCTGGGAATGGCAAAAGAAAGTCTTGGTCCTACTCAGAGTTTAGCCCCATCTCCCAGTGTGATTGGTACAAAATAAAGATTTTTGCCTAAAACAGGCCATCCACAAGGTCTAATCCTTTGGCCTTCCCTTCAAGACCTGACATTTAAAAAAATCAAGAAACTCTATTTACTTTTTTCTGTTCTACCTCATCTATTTTGTTGTTGCTACAGCGGTTGATAGCATTTGTAACATTTAATCTTTGCTTCTTCCCAGAGCAGTACTGGCTTTCTGCATGAGAATCTGCACATCTTTCCTGAGTGTTTGTATTTCTGGAGCCCCTGAAGTCTTTGTTTCCATCCCTTTGACCCAAATCTTCAGATCCCATGATTGCATGAAAAAGAGTAAAATATAAAGTTTTGTGGGCTTTTTTTTTGCCGCAGGTTCTGGCACCATTTTTAAAATTACTTTTTGGTAAAATTCAGTTCTATTAAAAACTTCTGAACAAGCTGTTGATAAGACTAAGAGTTAATATAAACAAAAAACCCCCTTACAGCAGGTTCCAGAGTCACTTAAAGCTCTTTCCATTTGCAAATAGATTAAAGGTTTGTTACAGATAAAACAAAAAAGTATTGATGATTCTCTGAATGTGTCAGCCAGTAAATATGAAGACTTAGACTCATGAAAACTCCTTGCTTTTGGACAATTCTTTCAGGTGTTCTGCCACTGAGCAGTGTGCTACTCAACCTAGACAAAGCATTTATGCTGTCAACTGTGCCCTGTTCATCATTACCTTTCCTTTTCATTTCAACACATTGTCAATATCACACAGACACTCCCAGGCTTCGTGTCAAAGAGAGCAGATAACTAGGGTGAAATCCTCAGAGCCAGTCCAAAGGATTGTCTCTGGAGAACATGGGCCTGAAAAGCTATCAGAAGCAAAGGGGGCTAGTTTTGGAGTGGGGAAAGCAAAAAAAAAAAAAGAAAGAATACAAAAGGATGAGATAGAGAAATGGGCAGGGACTGACAGGTCCAGGTTGGACTGAAATGGGTTGAGGATGGGAAAAGGCTCCAGGGGCCTGGGCAGGGCCAGTCAGATATGGCTCTGCCCTCAGGGCTTGACATCTCCTCTGTGCTCCTCTTCTACTTCCATAGTGGAAGACACCTTTACTGGTGCCTTTTACCAAAATTAAGGTGTCACTGGTGAGAGGGGCAGGGTAAAAGGGTGTGTAGCACTATTCCTGGAAGCCTGAGGCAAATATCACCCTCTATTCAGCAGCATTTCTACAGTAGAGCTGGCACAAAGCCTGATGTGGCTCTACCAAAGAGGAGACAGGACAATAGGTTTGGCATTTCTGAAATCCAGCTAAGTCTATTCAGCCAATGCTCTGCTTATTCTATAAGGAGTTGCTGTCTCAGACTTCTCTACTGCAGGTTGCTCCTACAGAAATTGTGGTCAGCAGTGAAGCAAAGGGAGAGCACTAGATCTCCTGCGTCAAAGATAAGGTCAGGGAGTGCCCATATCTGACTTTGAGTACTAAATTTCTCTGTAACATCACCAAGGAAATGAGCTAATACTGACAAATATTTAACAGTCCTGAGATTACAGCCTCCTGTTTCACTTTGGCTCCAGGAAAACCATACCTTTTTTGTTGTGACAGAAGGTTTGCTTATTTCACCACATGTGGGTTTGTTCAAAACCCAGAGGTGATCAGCTGGATTTTGACTTTAGCAATCTCATTCTCAGCACAGTTCACTTACCCAACTAACTCCTCCTCCTCAAGGATTTCTTGCCTGTCCCCTCTTCCCTTCTCTTGTCAATAAATGCTGGATTTAATGCACAATTATTTTGCCAACAAATATGGAGGACTTACTTTTTCGCCCCCTCAGTTGTCACTGGGGCAACCAATGTAAAACTTCTATTATCACTGCCATCATATAATAACATACAGAATCAGAGTGCAACTTTTGCCTAAATAATTTAGTTGTGTTCCACATGCAAATCACTCTCCTGAGTGCCCAAAAGGAAAACCAAATAGATTTGGTCTCCAAATAAAGGATTTCAAGTGCTATCCTTCAGCACAGTGAAAAATCAAAAGGAAAAAAAAAAAAAAGAAAACTGCTCGGTAAGTCAGATAAGAATTATCACTCCTCACATGTAACTATCAAAGTGAGAGGTAGAAAAATAATTCACCAGTAGGTTACAACCTGATTTTATTTTCCCAAATATTTTAGGTATTTTAGAGTTAAGGACAAGAGTTAGTGAAGGCTGAGGGTTTGGGGGTTTTGGTTTGCTTGTGGGGGGTTTTTTGCTTGGATTTTGTTTGGTTGTTGTTGTGGTTTTTTTTCTAATAATGCTTTTATCAAAGTGCTTGAGTGATAGCCAGAAGTTTGGTGCCAGTTTGTGTAACTCCCACAGCACATTATATAAAACTTGTGAAAGAACTCGTCCGTCTTTCCTAAAAGCTATCTGCTCTTGCACATTTGAGCAAGTGCAAATGTGAGTATTTGCACGTGATGCTACTGTCTTATGACCTGAGGAATACCATAGGAAGAAAGAGCAATGGTTTGCTGCTATATGGTTAATTAAAAGGCATAAAGTCATGGTAGGAACACTGGGATATGTGCAAGGGCTTGTCTCAACAATAGGGCCAGAAGCAGAACTGGGAATGCTCTAAAGACAAAACCATATGGCATTTGTAGCCATACAGTTTAACTTGCTGGTCAGCTATAAAAAAAAATTGAGGGAAACAAAACACAGACACATGTGACCCTAATTTAAATGAATAAATGAAAGCAATGACTGAAAACAGAGCCTACCACTGAACCACTGAATATAAGTGATTTCCAAATTACCTTTCTCCCCAGCGCTATTTTTTCCAGATTTATGGCCTTTGCATGTGCATGTGATTTGCAGAGGTGTGAAATTCCTTGTAATTTCTTTGTTCTCCATTACCATGATGAAGCTTATAGAAGGAAATTATGCCAGCTCAAATCACTGAGCAGACTGGAAATCAACTTTCTATAGAGGCATATCTCTTAACACTTCTATTCTCTGTTCTTGTTTGCTTATCTGTGTACAATGGGAGAAGAAGTAAAAATAAGGAACAAATCAGTTATTCCCTTTGAGACCACAAGTGATTAAATTTAAAAAAAAAAATGCTAAAAGTCCATGAATTTTGTTAGATATGTTTGATTTTAACATGTGATCAATGGACAGAGAATATATTCTCCTGAAAACTATAAACCCCTGTGAGAATCCGTAGTTTCTATGAATCCAGTAGCTTACTCTCAGTCCTGCATTTGGCTATGAGTGCTGCTGAGATTATTAAACTTCCTCTGGGGCAGCAACTCAAGCAACAACAGTAGCTTCTACGAAGTGTATGTGTTTCAGTGATCTAATTCATGCCCCATCCCACTCATCGCAAGGGGAGAGTTAGCAGCAACTGTCTGTGTGTAAAGAGATAGTCTACAGAACACATAGAGAAAGCAACATCTTATACAAATTATCTCAAACATGCTGCTGGACAATGTGCTGAATATACAGTTCTCACAGAGATGCTGACCAACAGTGATTTTTCCTGTACAGATCACCAGCTTGCAAGATCTTGTTTTATTGTATATTTAACACAACATTTCCACATGACAGTGGAGGGAAGGGTAAACAGTGGCATAACAGCATTGGGCTCAGTGTTTTGGAACACACAGAAGATGTGTCTTACACGTGCTCAACTAAGAAAACACCAGGGACTGTGTCTTTGAGAAGAAGAGAGAGGTGATTTTGCCTAACCCATTCCATTTTTCTGGAACACACAACCAATCCAACCAGAAAGATAATGCAAAATTTACCCTTCCATCCACTTGAAGACTTTTTTTTTTACCTTAGCCAGCTTACTTTCATGCTGCTCTGATACTTTTCTCCCTGTTAAATCATTCTGTAACGGTTCGTGGTTTGCTATGAACTCCTTCTGGAAACCTAGGAACTTGTCAAACTGTTCCATTTTAGCTACACTGGCCAAGTATGAAGGTATGAACTGGTATTCCTCCTTGACAAGCTCTACAGCACACTGTCAGCTGTTCAGTTTGTTTTTTCAGCATCACAGTCTCTGACACATCTAACTCATCTTGACTCACTTTGATGACTCTCATGGAGTCTGTCAGTTCCATCCTCTACTTTCTTTTTAAGTGCTTTCCACTTTAGCAATTCCAGTGGAATAGAAAAATCTGCTGAGGCACTAACACCAGTCACAGTTGACTGTGGATGTCTGCTGCTAGGGCAAGAAGATTCAGCCTTTGTTGGAAGTTGGAACAAAAGTTACCTGAAAATCTTTTCATCTTCCTTGCTCTCTCATTTTCAGCTGGGAATTGATTTCTTTCCATTATGAAACTAGTTTGTTCCCTGGCAGAGTACCATCATCCCTGTTTTATTTTCTCTGAAGGCTTATAAAGCTTGCTATGATTTAAGTGTCCAGAGGTGTAAAGTTTAACATTTGTTCTGTTGACTGTTTCCACGTTATCTGAGAGATGAGCCAGACTCCTCGCTTGACAGTTTCTTTCTATGGTGAAATAGGTTGTTGTAGCACACACTTTAAAAGAAAAAAGAAAGACAAAATACACTTTATAAGGGGAATAGTTTAGATTTAAAAAGTATTTCCACACAGAACAAAACTATTCCACTTTTAGAACAGAGTATTTTACAATACTCTAGCCTACAAAAATATGCTACCTTCTTCTACCTTCTCCTGTTGATAGCTGGCTGAACATGAGCCAGCAAGTGTACAGGCGGCTAGTAAGGCCAATAGCCTCCTGACCGGTACCAAGAATAGCATGGCCACCAGGACCAGGACAGTGATCTCCCTGTTCTTGGTACTGGTGAGGCTGTACCTCAAGTCCTGTGTTGAGTTTTGGGCCCCTCACTACATGAAAGATATTGAGGTGCTGGAGCATGTCCAGAGAAGGGCAACGTAGGTGGTGAAGGTCTGGAGCACAAGTCTTATGAGCAGTGGCTGAGGGGACTGGGGTTAGCCCAGAAAAGGAGGTTCAGGGGAGACCTTATTGCTTTCTACAACTACCTCAAAGGAGGTTGCAACAAGGGGGCTGGGCTCTTCTCCCAGGTAACAAGTGAAAGGACAAGAGAAAATGGCCCTTGTGCCAGGGTGGGGTTAGGTTGGATATTAGGAAAAATTTCTTCACTGAAAGGGTGGTCAGGTATTGGAATAGGCTGCCTGGAGAAGTGGTGAAATCACCATCCCTGAAAGCATTCAAGTGTGTGTATGCAGCACTTGGGGATATGGTTTTAGTCATGAACACGGTAGTGTTAGTTTAATGGTTTGACTTGATGATCTTAAAAGTCTTTTCAAACCTTAAGGGTTCTATGTTTCTTAAGCACAGCAGTATACAAATAATCAGACAGACCTGGAGGCACCTGTGGGTCCTGCAAAGCTCAGCCTCTGCTCACACTCCTTGACAACACAGTTTCTGACTTTTTCCCCCCTAAGTCTCCCCATGAATTCTTCTGCTTGTGAGTGTAGCCTCTTCTGCCCATTCATTTACACTGGGCCTAAGGTTGGTCCCTTTCTTCAGAATGTCAAATAATTCCTTTTTCCTCACTAATCACTGGAAAGGTTAGTAAGTGGCTGATATAGGTAACATCAGCAAGAGAAATGTTAAAAAATCTAAGAACCTGAATGAGTAGATTAGGCAGCACTCAAAGTAATGTCTGCTAATTTGGCTACTGATGAACAGCCATATAGAATATGTGAAAAACTGCCTGAAACAGTCTCAGACACGTTAGCTGTTACTTTTAAGGATGGCTGGAGACTGGTGAGCCACCAATGATGTGAACAGCATAAGTACAGAGTCTGTGTGTAAAAGAAGTAAGGAAGGGAGAAAGGTGAGCAGAAAATCTCACCAATTTCGCCTTCAACTTTCCAAAAAAAAAAAAAATCTGGGTGAATAACAGATGGTTTAAGAGCATTAGTGCAGGAGAGAAGCAGTAGCTGTTGCATATTTTTACTTTACTTGGGCTTTTGGCATTTCTTGTGTAGTAGTCCCATGAGAAAGAAAAACAAAAAGAAATTGTCTAGGTGGAGATAGGTTAGCATGGGTGCAAAATAAAAACAATAAAGAAATCTGTAAAACTACATTCGAAGAGTAGTTATAAAGATTCCCTGTCCAAATGGAAGAAGTACAAAGCAGTTTTATATGGACATTTATCCTGAATTTGTATCTAATTTTCCCAGCATTTTTGTTTACACTATGAATGATGGAATACACAGTATGCTTGTTAAATTTGAAGATGACATGAAATGGAGAGAGGATGCTGATATTCTTAGAGACAGGATTGGAACTGAAAATGTTCTTGATAAATTGGAAAATTCTGAGAACAGCTGGATGAATTTCAATATCTGCACAAACAAGCAGCTTCCCAGTAGCCTGCAGCAGCTGGCTCAGTAGAAACTTATTTAGAAAATATCTAGGGAATATGGTGAATGACATGGTCAGAACACATCAACAGTGCCAGTATGGTGAGCAAGACAAATGCCATTTTGGGATATACAGAACAGTGCTTCACATATAGTAAAATATGTGAAATACTCCTGTCCGTGCTCCCAACACAAAAGTGGTTTCAGCCAAATTTTATGCCTTGTTTCAGGCATTGATCTTCAGGAAACATTTAAGACAACTGGAGGATTCCAGAAGAGAGTGAGTTGAAACTATAAATGAGAAGAAAATGTATGTGGGTGTAAGAATTTAATTTAGCCTGAAGAATAGATTAAAAGAGGAAAATACAGCAGAAAACATGCTTGTAGCATGGCTGGAAAAATTTTAGGAGTTCAAATATAAAAAAAAAAAAAAAATCTTCAGTGTTACAGACTATGTCTTGCTTTTCCCAGTTTTCCCAGTTTCCAAATGAGCAGCCTGAGGTGGCCAAGAGCAGACTCTAACTGCTCTTGCTACCCAGGAAAACCAACTGAGAAACTGAAAGACAGTCAGAAGGTCAAATCCTGACCTATTATCCTAGACATTATGATAACCCACAGAATCCCCATGATATTAAATGGTATTTGAAGCATGTATTTTAATGGGTTGCAGTCAGAGCCTTCATATACATACCAAGGAGCAAAAAATTTAACTGGGGTTGACTCGCTGGAAGAAGGACCACTGAGGAGAAGTAGGAGAAAGCATGCAGATATGGGTAGGTTTTATATAGCACAGTACATTTTATAAACTCTTATCTAATATGGCAGAACTATATTATTCTTTCATCAATAATATGATACAAAGGAGAGGGGGAAACAAACCATTTAATTTTCCCTCCTTGACACTCCACTTTTACCTGTCTCCTTTTAAAATGTTACTTTTAATTCCAGAACTGTTTAATTGTTACTATGATTGACTTGTGCTGGAGAGATGGAAATGACAATGATAATAACACCGTGATTTTTTTTCACAGAAACATGCATATTGCGGCATCTTGAATAGAGGATAAGCTGCAGTCACTACTACTGAGAAAGATCTGCCTAGCTGATCATATTTGCTCCTCTTTTCTGTCTTTAAACTGACACAAAACCCTCTTGTGGAGATTACTGTTACTTATTCTAAAAGAATGGGATGGCCCTGAAAGAAAGTTTAGAGTTGGGTTGGGGTAAGTTCATACTCAGATGCTGTCCTCTCATTTTCTCTCTGGGTGGACCATGGTAGTCTGAAAACTCCTACACAAAAGCAGCCTTTAATTCAGGCCTCATTTAAGCTGAAGATTTAAGGTCTAAGTGGATAGGAGGTGAGATAAAGTACAAGGTAAGGCAAGAAGCAAAAGAAAGCAAATTGATTAAAACAGTTTCCTTAATCAGTTCAAGAGCAGGAATTCTCTATTTTGTCTCCTTAGTGACTCTGTCAATGAGCAGATAAGAAAGATGAACACCTCAGGGCCTGTGTTTCCTGCTGGGGCATACATCTGCATCCTGTCACTATCATTTCTGATGGTAAGTCGGAGGCCATTAAAAAAGTGAAAATTTTCAAAGGCACTGGGCAACATGCTGGGCAGCACAGGCTCTTCCTCTTCCAAGACTATCTCCAGTGCAAGTAAGAGTAGTCTGTTTCTACAAACACATCCCACCATGCCTCTATAGTCTATAATAAAACAAAACTGCTCTGAGGAGGAACTAGGTCTTTGAACATGCCTGCGTAGAACAAATACAAGCACAAGAGGTCAGGAAACTAAATGCTTAACAAAAAGTAGGGAGATAGAAAAAACATTTTGGGAGACCTTGACAGGCTGGAGGAATGGGTCAACAGAAACGTCGTGAAGGTCAAAAAGGAGGACTGTAACATCTACAGCTGGGGTGGTCTAACCCCACATAGCTATATATGCTAGGGATGAACTGAGCAGGTAACAGCTCTGCAGAACAGTACTCAAGAGATCCTTCTGGGCAAATTGCACAAGAGACAGCAGTGTGCCTTGCAATGGAGACAGTTAATCACATACTAGGCTACACAAGCAAGTTCACGGCCAGCAGACAAAGGAAAGTTCTTATTCCCCCTGCTTTGCACTAGTTGGGCCATGCCTGAAACATGATGTCCAGTTTTAGGCCCTGTAGAGCAAGCAAGATGATGACAAACTAGAGGGTCCAGCAAAGAAACAGTGAGACTGCTGAGAGGCTGAAGCACAGGCCACTCTGGGAGGAACTTTTTTGTACAGCCCAGAGATTAGACCACTAATGAGAGGCATGAAATAAACTGCAGTCTCCCACTGCAATGAGTGGTAAAGTCTCTCTCTCAGAAGTGCATGGTGAACAGGCAAGGGGCCATAGCCACATATTGCAACATGGGAAAAATAGGTTGGATGTAAGGAAAAAGTCTTCTCAGCAAGAATAGTTCGGCACTGAAGTCACATGCCCAAAAAGGTTGTGAAATTTCCATGCTTGGAAGTACTGGCAACTTTGCTGGATATGGTCCTGAGCATCCGATCAAAATTTCTTAGCCCAGCATGGAATAGGGCTGGACTAGGTAAGCTCCCTTCCAACTTAACTTTTTCTATTGTCCCAGGAAGGTCTTTGAGCTTGCAAATGAAACAGTGTAAAGTCAGGAAATACCTTCATGTGCTTCCCCAACTCCTCTATCTTGTACATTCAAGCTGCGCACTGCAGGTGGCAGAGAAGCAACAGGAAAGATGAGGAAGCACTGTTATCGTAGTCACTGTGCCTGAAGAATGTGAGGCAAGGTCTGTAGGAAGAGGTAATCTCTTTTATTAGACTGACTGATATAGTTAGAAGAACTTGGATGGGATTTCAGGCACACAAATTCTTCTTCATTCTGAAAATAGAACCAGCCCACTTCAGTGCTAAACGCAGGTTGAAAATTGTAACTCTGAATTTAGCTAGCTATATTTATCATTTAGATCATCTGAGAAAAAACCCCACATAATTGGCACTTGTGGAGTGAAAGATTTGTTAATTATATTTTCATCTCTCCTCTTGATATACCTCCTGAAGGAGGCAGAGGGATATTTTTGCCTACAGAACATGAGGGTGGAAGAGAGTTTTGAAGCGTGACAAAGCAGCTCAGTACAGCTGAGCATGGCTTCCCAAGAGTCAGGGAAACTTGGGATGCACATAGCAAAACACACACATACACACACACACACACACACACACATGCCAGGCTCAGCGTCAGGTTTTGGATAAGGCCACTGAGCAGGAGTAGCCCTGAAACATGTGTCATGTCAATCCCTACTCACTAGCATGGACCCTGCAGGCTATGCTTGGCTTTTCCTGCTGCATGGAAATTTCATGCATCGCCCCCAGGCCGGCACAAAGGCCTTTCCTGTTGCATGCCTTGCAGCTTCCCCTTCATATGCCAAATATCCTATCTGGCCCTTCAGCCACACCTGCCTGACAGGAGCCAGTGCCTCAGTGCTGAGGTGCTCACCTCATTCTCCCATTGCCACCAGGGCCTGGTAGAGACTCAGGGCCACACGCACCACAGGCTGTGTCCATCACCACAGACACCAGCTGGATGCCCCAGTGTCCCCACGGCCCCGACCTGACTCTGGAGCAAGCCCCTGGGCCTGAGCCTCACTTTCCCTCAGTCATGCTTAAGCCTGGGACTTGATTTGGGACTGGCCTTGTGAGGCACTAGCCTGCCACCCCACTACCCACTTCCAGGGACCCCAAATTTACCACAAGTACCCTTTGCTCCTGTACAAGCGTTAACCTCAAGTCATGAACCATTCCCTCTGCAGCCCATTCCTGGGTCACAGCAGTGGCCCACCCCTCATGGCCCCAGCAGCATCGTCATGGAGGATGGGTGTTGAGACGTGCAATGTAATCAGCCAGTCTTTTGGGATAGCCTCTTCACCTTCCCGGTTATTTGTGCTCACTACTACTGCTTCTTTCACCAGTACCATTTCCCTTCCAAGGCTTGCACCAACCTTCCTGTCAACATAGCAGTGTATGTTGGCCACCTCTATGCAGGTTGAGGCTTCGTGTTATCCTAAAGAGATTGTGTGACTCCGGTACTATAAACACCAAGATTCGAAAGACCAAGACCTTACATCTAGTCCTCTGATAATGCTTGGGTTTTTCCTCCACACTGGCTAACCTCCAAATGCATAGTGCTGAGGAGATTTCTTTCACTGACAGAGCACCAAGACTCTTCTATCAAAACTATTTTAACCTTTAAGGAGAGAAGGTTTCTTTGTTTTGCTGACAGCAGTCAGTGACTGAAGATTTTTAGTCTTGGACTGAGCTGAGGCATTGGGTAGATGCAGCATGGTGTAGAGCAAAAGGTCTAATCCAGGAAAACTGAATTCCCATATCCTCACACAGTCACACCAGTATCTAGTGAGAGACCAAGAAGCAGAATTAAGTCTAGGCAAGGACCTCTCCAGGAGAATTTCAGGTGACATGAGCTCACTGTTTACAAGAAGGATCTGTCACATGGAAAACATGCTATATGCAAGTCTATACACTTAAAACCAAAGAGGGGACAAAACCACATAGTAAATGGACTGTGGAAAAGGTGAAAGAAAACAACTGATAGAAAGTCTTAAGAGCAGATATCTAGCAAAGCCACAGAGAAACTGAGCCTCCATTGAGTGTCAGACCAGACTTCTGAACCTGTATCAAGCTGTTGAATCCAAATGTAGACAAGCTAATGACATAGTGAGAGTGCAAGAGAAATTTGTCTGATTCCTGACAAACTAGGTGACTTTACCACACACTGAGCACAGCACTGGTCATCATATTTGCCTGACTGAAAAGGCTGTCCTTTAACTGGCCTACATCCTGCAAATTGGCACACGGCAGCACAAGCTATTCCTTCCAAAGGATCTCTGGTTTATGCTCAGGTGTCATAAAGCAGTTGGACCAGTTACAGTTCAGAATAAACATGAAACCTACTATCTGCACCCAGCAGTGATCATTTCCAGCCAGCATTTTTGCGTACGGTGACCACAAATGTAGCTAAATCAATACAGCTTTGTTAATAGTGAAACATGTAGGTACCAAACTGCAAAGCTTCTCTTACCCCTGAGATATTGTTCCTGCTTCTCAAACTATGTTTGTGTAAGGGGAAAAGAAGGGGCAGCATTCCTTCCATTACAGTTGGTGCTAGAGTGGGATTTTTGTTTGCAATGAATAACAGAAAAGGCTGCCAAAAAATCAGATCTATTGCTACAAGTTTTATGCATATTATCTTTCCCCTCAAATGCCCTGAAATGCAAATGTCTTACAGTAGTTATGCATTTTGTCATGGTAACAGTCATGAGTTCCATTTACTTTAGTTTCATGGTGTTATTACGTAAAAGGGCACAATCAAGCAGAGGGCAGGGGGTGCATTTGAAGGGTTGGATGTATTTGCTCTGTAAGCCTTGGTGAGGAGCCTGAACCAGACTAACACAGCTGAAGTGACCTTGCACTCAGATCTATGGAGCAGTTCAGAGGCTGCATAGGCCCATTGCACTAAGCAGAGGCAGACAATGGTTATGGAAGAGGCAGAATGAAGGTAGACTCTTGCTCAGGTATCCCCAGCACAGAAGCAGGCTGGATGCTGTTCTGAGTCAGATGTGTAATCTGCATTGCGTAGTGGGCCCGCACAGGTACTTGTGCCAAATGCAAGCTCCAAACTGGTGAGAGGGGGCAATCAGCATTTGCATTATTAGAGCAGGTCAACCATCACTAATTACACTGCTACCTTTGGAGTCTAAATGGGCATTGTACTTCAGGAATTGACAATGATTTAGGCATTTACACCTGTCCCAACCTCACTTTTAAGACTGGTCTTTATGAAATGATTCAGCAGGACCTTTCTGTGAAAACCATCCATGAACACAGCCAGAATCCAGACCAAATTTTTTCACACGTACCAGGACAGATCTGAAGGCTCTAGACTGCAGAGGGGAAACACCACGAAGATGAGTGAAGGAGGTTCACCATAGAACTGGGATAATTCAAACCTGTTTGTTGTGCTGGGCAGGCTTTATACAAATGAAAAAATGTACCCCTTAAATACAGCTCATCCATCAGAAATTGTTTACAGGATCTGAGAACAGCACTGCAGTCCAGCTATTCAACAGTCACAGCATCCAGTCTCATCACTACCACAGGGAAGGCTTGTGAGAATACCAGCAGGCTCCAGGATTAGATTTAAGAGAGTTTCTAAAATTAGATCCTTGAACAAAACCAGGATTCCTTAACAAGTCAAAATCTAAGATAGTTTTTAAATGTAGCTCTTTGTCTCCATCCCAGTTTCCTAATCACACTTTTGTTCCAGAAACATAACCTGCATATCATCCAAAGCAGTTGCTGCACTCAGTCTTGAAACACAGACTTGTCTGTTAGAAAGCACTGACCCCACTGCAGACACGGGTAAAATATCTCTACACAAAGCATCTTAAACAGAAAAAAACAAGATGCACGGATTTGTTCTGAGATACTGCTGGCAAGTTGCACTGTTTAGTTTGTGTATTAGGAATGCCAAAAATAAAAGTTTACTGGCATTCATACAGTATGCAGGGCTTCAATAGTTCTTATTATTTTACCATAATTCTAAAGTCAAAGTTTAAACTATAAAGCAGAGCCTGATATCTTAGGTGGCTTTTCAGCAATGTCAGACCAGACTTCCCACTCCCTGACACATTTATTCTCCTCCCATAAACCTTTTGAATATATTGGTTGATTTAATCCAAACTTCAGATAACAGTCTCAAAAATAACAAAGTTCCACGTTTGATAAAAGAGGTGGCTCTTTAGGGAGAGGACTGGGGTCCACCCCAGAACTTTTCATTCTGTTGACCAGTTTCTACAGAATATGTGAGTCTGTTTCTCACAGCCAAAGCATGGCAGGAGATGGATTGTAACAGCAGAGAATTTCAAAATCACACATAAAGATAGCAGAAAACCTAACTGAATTTTTTTAAATCTAAGTACAATAATGCAAACCAACAGGAATCTGGGCTTCATCAGCCCTGTGTCAGAGGAATACCTGCTTGGGAACACAGTGCACGCTCAGGCACTTTAGGCAGGATTTCACATGAGCTCTGCTCCTGTGGATTCCACTAGATAATAGTGTTGGGAGCAGAGATGATGACCATGGTCTCCTGTCTCAAAGTCTTTTCTGCACAGAGGTAGAGTTGGTTTGGTTGTGTCTACTCCTTGGTGTTTTGGTGATTGGCAGAGATTACCTTAGCAGGGGTACTTATCTCTTACTTGTCAAACAGCGAGGACTCACAGACCACCCTCCAATCCTATTAGTGCAGTGTCAGTGGGTGAAAAGTCTGTTTCTGCGTGTTCTCATCCTATTGCTACCGCAAGTGTTGAGATTATGTTATTTCCAACAATCATCATAGCTACTTGGAGTCTACATAACCTGGAGAAGAAATATCTAGGCCGTTTATTATGTTAAATTTAACTATCCTCAGAGCAAAAAAAGTGGGTTTTTTCCAAATATTCTTTAATGGAGTTTTCACAAGCACTTCCCTCTCACCATTTCTTGGCATGTAGAAAATATAGCCTGCGACATTTTTCTCCTAGTATTTGAAACTGACAGTGACTGCAATGTGGGTATAGTGCTGGAAAACCACACAAGTTGTGGGAAAACCACGCATTTTAAAAATATTTGCTTTTATGACCATCCACAGGAAAAAGCATGTGAAAGATTTGTACCCTGTGGAGAATGACACAGTTCATATTTGGATTCTAATGGTTTCTAATCTTATTACAGAATGTGACATGTTCTATTTTTTTTTCCCCAAGGTGAAAGTAACACTAGTGAAAAGGCTGTTCCCAACCATTTTATCTCCAGGATAACTTGATGAAACAAGCTCTCAAGAAAGGAAGAGAATTCAGCCTGTTCCAGCCAGAGAGTTCCTCTCTTTCTGCTGAGGTTACCAGTATTCCCCTCAATTCAGGACAAAAATGGCAGCAATATCACTTATGGATGGAGAGAAAATGCGCTACAGCCATCAGCTTACCCCGGAAAGTATATAGAAAAGACATTTCCAGGCTGTGTCAACTGCATTAGCCTTGACTGCAGCAGCATAAACATTAAATTACAGCATTCTCAGTTATGGGACTCTCTCGCTTAAAATGTAGAGTTGCTACTAAAACACAGTAAAAGAGTTAGTGGCAAGTCATTGACACAAAGCCTTTCCACATCTCCAAAAGGAATAATGTCCTGCTCCAGTTTTCTCACGTTATGGATTATATCAACTGACATGACTGAAAAAGATGACACAGGTCGTCTCTTGGTACATGTTCCGCTTGAAAGAATGCAAAAAAAATCTGTCCTGTTTACCATGTGAATGTCTGCTACAGCATTTCCCATAGCATCAATATTCCTGGGGAAGAGAAATATCCGTGTCCAGAAGTGTTTTGTCAGATAAAGGCTAGATACCAAACAGAAATGGAAGCTCAAGAAAATTCTGCAAGCTCTGTTTTACTGCCACTGTATGTTAGCAGCAAAAAGAGTAAGATACACAAGTGGGTTCATCTATGACACAGGCTATGCAGGGTCAACTAAATTCAGGAAATTGGTAAAAGGTCTCGTAAATGAAAAACCATCTTGATCTCCCTCTGTAGTCCCTTTGTGTCACTTCCTAAACAGATTCATAATACAGCTTTAGCTTCAAAAGAAAAGCACCAGGATCCCCAAATACATTAATTTAATCTATGCCAACTCCACATAAAGACACCACCTGAAGCACTTCAGAAATCTCTTCAGCATGATAAGCATTACAGAGCACTTCTATGAAGCACAGAGTGATTCTGCATGAGGATCTTATGCAATTCAGGGCAAAACTTACTATTTAAGAAAGGCTGGGGAGCTGAGACTTCAGATCAGCTTCCTTACTTTAAGTTAGCCAGTGGGTGAGAGAAGCTTTCCCTATAAGCATAGCCCATCTTTCATTTTAGTTTTGCCCTCACCTTACCCTCACATGGCACAGTATTTACTTCATTCCAAGCTTTTCAAGTATGCAATACTGCATGAAAATTATTACTCTCAGGGCAGAAAGAAACTCAGGTCTCCTTTGCAAATTCCAGCCCACTAACTCTGTCTTTGGTACACACCCTGTTCTTTGTCCTTTATATGAACCTTGAAAACATAGCCCTGAAGAATAGCTTTACACTTTTAATTCTTAGTCACTGGGAATTAATTCAGACCACAGAAATTGAGAGTGTAGAAGAGGGTGTAGAGATGGCAGTCTGTTCTACTCATACAATTCCCAAAGGTGAAAGGAAAAAACAGAAATTGCTCTACCAGAAAAGAAAATTTGCAGCACAAAAAGAGCAGAAAATTAGGAACTTGCCAATCTTATCAGCAAATTCTATTTAATGATTTCAAGGAATTGACTTAGAAGCTTTCATATAGCAACTAGATCTCTCATAGGATGTTAGCTCTCCAATATGAAGTTTTCTTTTAAGCTTTCAGTACAGTACCTCTTGCTTTTCTGAGACCGATGGTCTTGGGGTCTTGGGATTCACATGCCTTGTGGTGAAGGACAGAAAAAGTCTTCAACTGATGCTTCACCAGCTAGAAAGGCAACCATTTCTAAACACTAGGTCAGCTCCCTCTGATATGTTAGCATTGCAAAGGTTTAGACAAACTCAAAGAAAACTGCTGTCCTTGTACATTCAGGAAGAAAAACTCTATTAGCAGACAACCTGTGTTAGCTCCAAGTCCCAGGTCATGTGTAAGTTCTTTAGGTTCTCTTGATGAACCAGACACTTAGTTCACCAATACTTCTGGTATATCCTCAGTAAAGGATAGCTAGCTCTGATGGCAATGCTCTGCTGTAGGTAGGAGAAGGGATTTCGGAGAACAATTTCCTGTATTATCCAGGAAAGACAACGTCCAAAGGTTTTATGCTAAGGTTTTATGTATTATTTTACACATGGCCCAACAAAAAGCAACATAAGAAACTAGTGTTTATTCCTTGGAAACTTTAGTTTTACCACGCTTGTGATTCTAGAGTACCTAGAACCTTTACTAGTTCCGTGACTGAAAACTTTGAAACTCTGAAAGGAAGGTAGTATATTGCACGTGCAGCTCTGTATGAGGCTATAGCATGTTTTAACATATTTCGTAACTAATCATGAAAACCACTGAGAACTGCAGATAGACCCAGTTCCCTAGTCAGATACCAAGTCCAAAATGGGAAGTTGTCTGACAACTGGAGCTGAATGAGATAGTTTACAGGACATGGAGAATTACCCATACCACTTCCAGCAGCCCTGGAACAGGGCCCTGCAAAATGGCTGCAGAACAAGAACTACAGAGATGTGGCACCCAAACCCATTTGACATTATCACTTACACAGAAGTCAGTAAAGATTTAATTTAAAATTTGCCACAGTGTTTAATTATAGGAATTTGATTTTTTTTTTTTAAGATTATATGTCACTGCAACAGCTCAAAAGTTGTTAAAGATGCAATTCCATATGCCAGCTTGAAAGCTTGCACTGTAATTTCCTTGTCTTCCCCTCACATCGGGAGAAAATAGAAAGTGAGGTGCTCAGCAGCAGCACACCTGAGAGCATCACAGCCCTGTGATAACTGTCCTCACCTGACAGGGAAATGAACATCACTATATATATTATGACCACCTGATCGCCTCTACGTATATTTTGAATTCTAGACTGCATGTAACTAGGAATGTTTCCAAACATGCACAATACCAAAGAAAAAAAAAGTGTTTAGAGGCTTAAATAACTTAAAGAAGCCCCCAAACCATAGTGTGTTGAGCAACTTACACAAGATCATGAAAATCTGTCACAGAACAACGTTATTCCTCCAAGTCCATCAGTAGCATCTTAACAAATGTCCATTGTCTTTCCAAATGTACTGTAAATATTCTTCTCTTCAAGCTTCAGTACATTTTCATGTAAAAAAGAAAGGCACGCATTGCTAGCCTTTTTCCCATGCTAGTCACAAGAGAAAATACATTTTTTTATCCAGGTTGGGATTTTTTTTGTCACAGGATGTAAAATACACCTGATATTGAATATTTTTTCTTTCTGCAAGTCAGCAGCAGAAAACAACTTGGACTTCACTAGCTGGAAACTAACTTTAGTTATCATACCATTTCTCTTCTTTGTAATCAACTTGTCCATCAGCACTAACTTGAAACCACCCATATTCATCACTCTACCACATTCACCACTCCTAACATTGATAATAAAATTTTCAAAGGCTTCTGACAGATACTGATTTTCATAAGTGCTTCTTGGCTTTTTGGTATCTTTTTTCTTTTTTTTTTTATGAGACCTATTTTTTCATTTCCATATGCTTATTAAATAGTGTGTATTAACAACTGATGTTGCGTCTATAAGCAGCAGAAATACTGCTAAAGGAACGGAAGTAGCTCTACAAAAATCATTTTCTCACCTGTATTCACAGGGTTTACAATGCTGTAAAAAAGAAAAACAACTAATTCCAGCTGAACGTTTACTGATGATGGTGAAAATCATTTAGCCCTTCTAGCAATGTTACAACGCCCCCCAAAAAAAAACATGAAAGTAAAACTTTACCTGGTATAATTAATTCTTTTCACAGTTCTTGAATCTCAGATTTCTCCTTTCTTTCAGACTTTTAAACAACAGGCCTTGTGTACACACGAACTACCTTCTGAAGCATCTCTCTGTAATTCATTCTTGACCCAGAGACAAAGACCTTCATCTTCATAAGCAACTTCCACGGTACAGGTAGCTCTTCCATAGCACTACTGAAACACACTGAAAAAAACTTTTCTCCCTAATCTGAAGAGAGACTACAGATTGAGGAAGGGGCATGTCTCCTTAGCAATTGTCTTCAGCAAAGTAAGGACAACAAAATAATCTCCACCACTTGTTGGGCAGGTGAAAGTCATTGATATTTCTGTCACAGAGCGCTTGGATACTTTCAAATAAGACAAATTCAGAGTTCCTCAAAACCAACAGCAATACTTGTTTCCTCCCCAAATGCCAATGAGTTAAGGTGCTATTGCATTTATATTTTCCACTATCTGCAATGGAATATATCTGGGGTTGATTTTTGGGGTTGATTTTTGAAGGTTTCTGATGATGTTTTTCAATAACAGTGGGCTGCAATTGTTCAGAAAAGCACACCAAATGGACAGTGACCATCAATGGCAAAGCACCATGCTGTGCTACAAGAGTCTGCACAAACACAAAAATATGAAAAGGCATGTCATCCATCTGCCATCAGTTTCAGCATCTTGACCAGAAAGTCATTAATTGACTCCAGTCTTTAGATCGTTGCCAACAATACAGAAACAGGTGGAAAGGACTAAATTAATAGTACACACAGAAACATTCCACTTCTATTGTCTGTCCCTAAAAATAATTAAGAAACTTTTAACAACAATGAACAAACCCTAAAAAACACATTAAATATCAGTGCATTTTCTGTCTCATCACATAAGATAGCCCTCATAGTACAATCCTTGCAGCAAACAGAGCTTTCTGGAAGGGCTGGTTACAAGAGGTGGATAGATACATAGGATTTTTTTTTCCATCTATTTTTAATTTTATTTTTAGTGTGTTGTTCAGAATTCAGCTTTATGGTTCCTTGAACCTACATTGTACTGTATAGGCAGCTGTTAAAGCCCTATATTGCTTTGGACTAGCAAACCTTGGGTGCAATTCTTTTACAATTCAGTATATGAGTACCTATGTAATTCCCAAAAGGTAGCATTAGCTGCACTGACATTCGGCAGTGTCAAAGCAAGGATCTGTATGGAAGTTATCTGCCAACAGCAAGGTAAGTTCTCTGGCAGCATGAGGCCAAACAGAAAAGGAGATCCCTTTGAAGTTTGTGACAATGTGAACTTGCAATAGGTGATAAAAATATATTAAAAAAAATTGTCCTGTGTTAGGAAAACACACCATAAGCAGTAAACTCAAAATACAGGGAAAACCAAGCACTACTTATTTAAAAGACTCCATTACATTTTGAATCGCTTTGTGCTGTGGTTTACTTATGGTGTAAACACACATATACACATTCCCATCCCTCACTTGCATTCCCAATAATAGCAAAAATAAACATGAAAAATAATATTAAAAAACTCTGTATTCAGTAATATTCACACCAAAGTATATGTATAGATATATCCATTAAAATTATGAACATTTCTAAATATATTTTATGTATCATACATATATTTATATGTATAATTACATATCCACAGAAGTAGTCTTGCTGTGCTAGAGCCAGCAGTAAAAGCAAAACCAGGTTTCACAATAGGACACCCATATATGCATACATACTGGCTGTTTGGTTTGTGAATTTATTTACAACTTAACTATATCATAATAAATGCTTACTGTTCTATTGTACAAACGTAATAGTAAAGGTTTAGGTTTGTTTTTTAAATACAAAGACTGCAAATGAATACATGAAAAAAATTACACACCATGTACAGTATTTATAATTTATAAATGCAAAGTTAAGACCTCTTTAAATTATTGCACTTGCATATTTTTTTACAAAGATAAGTTTATATGTATCATATATATATATATATATGTGTGTAAATATATATATATATAAAACAAAATTTTCAGCTCACTAAATGCAGTAAAGTTGAATGTTGTTACCTTGAAGTTCTTTCTTCTTCACATAACAGCCCAACCTGAATTTTGAATATTTATGAAACTACTCTACAAATCAGTTTGATCTACCCTAGAAAGCAGTCCATTGTTTTAGGTTTTTTGACAGAGTATACACCCGTATTACAATCGAGCACAGTTTTTGGTCAGAAAGCAAAACAAAAATTATGATGTGCCTTTGCTAGATTGGGATATATAACTTAAAGTTTGAACATGAACTTCCTTGTAGTAGCGTGCAGAAAGCCTTTTCGACGTTTAGAATGAATAAATTAATTGTTACACTTCACAGAACTGGTCCTATATCACAGTGTTTGAGGCAAATGCATTATTTCAAGAGGGTCATAATTGAGTCAAGCATCTAACAATCTCTATTTTTTAACATGAATAGTGCTTTTTGCTATCCCTACAATTTTAACATTAAATGCTCTAAATGCAGTCACAGCAAACTGATCACATTGTTCTAAGTTTAAACACATGAAAGGAATCTGTGCCACATAAAAAGATGAATTCCACTTTGCATATCCCCTCCAATTTAATATACTTCATCATACACTCCAGCCAGAAAAACCCAATTGCATTTCTCTAATGGCCACTTATAAAAAAAAAAATACTGCTACGAGTATATAGGAGTATATTCTCCTATATACCATTATAGGAGTACGTTGCACAACCGTACAAAATTCATAGATTAATTTTAACAGTGGAGTTTCTGTTAGTGCTGTAATAAAATATGCAATATTTCAGACAAGTATCATGCTATGTCAACTATTTTTCTCATTTAGCGCATACCTTTCAGGCACCATTTCATAATACATTAGAAATGCTCAGTTACAGCTTCAAACAGTGCTTTTACCTTTACTAGGCATAGAGGGGAAGAACAATTGCAATTCTGGGAATATAAAGTCTAACACTTCTGGGAGAGAAAAGATCTGTTAGGCTTTTTATACGTTCTTATTGATTTTGGGCAAGATCAGTTTTAGTAGGGTAAAAATGCAAAGAGGAATGTCTATTTGCATTTTAACTTAATGAGTTGGATGTTTCAATTTGTAAGTTCAAGTTCAGAACTTCGAACAATTAAATCTCAATATGTGTTTGAGTCATGAAATTCAAATGCAGCTCCAAAGTTTTAATTTTTGATGTTTTTAACTTTGGAAGTGCAGGTATAAGTCTTTTTCTAAAAAAATATTTACACATACGGATCTATACTCTGTAAATGCTAATACAGACTATATTTGGTTGGCTATTTTTGCTGGTCTCAGTGCTAAGAAAGAGTAACATTTTGTCACGACCTTTCTCCTTTTACACACCAGGAAATCAAACCAAACCACAGGCACTGGAGCCAGAATTTTTAATTCTAATAAACATTATACTATAGCAAACATATATTTTATGTGGTTCGGAT